>NC_088867.1:37120316-37343829 GCF_032884065.1 Artemia franciscana
CAAGTTTTACGTAGTTAAAAACATATATATATATATATATATATATATATATATATATATATATATATATATATATATATATATATATATATATATATATATATATATATCTATCTATATTCACAGGTGGGACATAGGGACACAACTACAATGGCGCGTAACTAATATGGCGCGTAACGACTTACGCGCGCGGGGGGGCTTGGGGGGGGCGCGAAGCGCCCCCACCAACTAGGTGTTGGGGTGGCGCGAAGCGCCACCCCAACAGCTAGTATATATATATATATATATATATATATATATATATATATATATATATATATATATATATATATATATATATATATATATATATATATATATCACACGTGAGAATAGGGACACAACTATATATATTTATATATACATATATATATATATATATATATATATATATATATATATATATATATATATATATATATATATATATATATATATGTATATATATATAAATATATATAGTTGTGTCCCTATTCTCACGTGTGATATATATATATATATATATATATATATATATATATATATATATATATTTATATATATATACTAGCTGTTGGGGTGGCGCTTCGCGCTACCCCAACACCTAGTTGGTGGGGGCGCTTCGCGCCCCCCCCAAGCCCCCCCGCGCGCGTAAGTCGTTACGCGCCATAATAGTTACGCGCCATTGTAGTTGTGTCCCTATGTCCCACCTGTGAATATAGATATATATATATATATATGGTTTTAACTACGTAAAACTTGCGAATATACAACATTCTTTGCTGTCCCATTGTCTTTGCATATAAATAGATTGTCAGGTTATCCCCCTGTTTCCCCCGGTGTCCCCGTTGTAGTTGTGTCCCTGTGTCCCGGTCGTCATTTATATTCCCTGTGTCCCGGGTCCCGGTCATCATTTGTATCCCGGTGTCCCGGTCTGTATATACATTCGTTTTTTAGTTTTGTTTTTCTCCTTTATTTTTTTCCTTTTTTTTTTCTTTTTTAGCTTATTTAGATTTTTAGATTTTTTAGTTTTTTTTATTAGTTTTTAGTTTTTATTTCTTTTTAGTTTTTTTGTCCCGGTCGTCATTTATATCCCCCTGTTTCCCCCGGTGTCCCCGTTGTAGTTGTGTCCCTGTGTCCCGGTCGTTATTTATATTCCCTGTGTCCCGGTCGTCATTTGTATCCCGGTGTACCGGTCTGTATATACATTCGTTTTTTAGTTTTGTTTTTCTCCTTTATTTTTTCCTTTTTTTTTCTTTTTTAGTTTATTTAGATTTTTAGATTTTTTAGTTTTTTTATTAGTTTTTAGTTTTTTTTTCTTTTTAGTTTTTTTGTAGTTTTTACCTTCTTTTTAGTTTTGTTAATTTTTTTTTTTACTTGTGTCCTGGTCGTCATTTATACTCCCTGTGTCCCGGTGCTTTGTTGATTGCTAATCGAACATTCCTTTTGTCCTGGTCGCTTTCTCTTTGAGTGTCGTCATTTATTTTTTTCTTTTTTAGTTCTTTTAGTTTTTACCTTTTTTAGTTTTTTTTTAGTTTTTAGTTTTTTTAGTTTTTTACCTTTTTTTAGTTTTTTTAGTTTTTTAGCTTTTTTATTTTTTTTATTAGTTTTTAGTTTTTTTGTAGTTTTTGCCTTTTTTTTTAGTTTTTTGTCCTGGTCGCTTTCTCTTTGAGTGTCGTCATTTATTAGTTTTTTCCTTTTTTTTTTTAGTTTTTTATTGGTTTTTACCTTTATTTTAGCTTATTTTTCAGTTTTTTCCTTTTTTTTAGTTTTTTTTTATTTTTTATTTTTTTTAGTTTTTTACCTTTTTTTAGTTTTTTTAGTTTTTTTAGTTTTTTAGCTTTTTTACTTTTTTTATTAGTTTTTAGTTTTTTTTTGTAGTTTTTGCCTTTTTTTAGTTTTTTCAGTTTTTTTTTTAGTTTTTTATTGGTTTTTACCTTTATAGTTTTTTTAGTTTTTTAGCTTTTTTATTTTTTTTATTAGTTTTTAGTTTTTTTTGTAGTTTTTGCCTTTTTTTAGTTTTTTCAGTTTTGACGTCACCTAATCCAGTTTTTTCAGGTGACGTCACCTGACACATCCATCCACACATCCATCCACACATCCACAGACAGACAACTTATTTTTATATATATAGATATATACATATATATTTATATATATATATATATATACATATATATATATATATATATATATATATATATATATATATATATATATATATATATATATATATATATATATATATATATATATATATATATATATATATATATATATATATATATATATATATATATATATATATATATATATATATATATATATATATATATATATATATATATATATATATATATATATATATATATATATATATATATATACATATATATATATATTCACAGGTGAGAATAGGGACACAACCAACAAACGCCTTTCCAAACTCGAATTACGGTTTTACGCATTACGGTAACCTTGACGAGTAGGTACATTCACGACAACACTTAATCTCGCATACAGATTTTTAAATATCTGCACAACTGCACGGCTTTGCTGCTGCGCACTGTACAGTAAATGGGAAAGCACACCAGATTCGAAAACATGAGAGACATCATGAGCCGCAATGACGAGAAACTTGCCCCTATTATCTATATCCATCTTAACGTTTGCAAGTATATAATCCACGTGTTTCTGATTATAGCCTTCTTTAAATCCAAAAAGGTTGTCCGGAGTTGAACAAGCCTTATCTACGTCCTTAATCACTAGTCAATAATATGAGCTTTGTGATTGACAAGACACTTAGCAAAACGATGTTTGGTATATAACCGAATGTCTTTAAGGGCACCAGATTTCGGTCGGTCGCAATCATTCCATATTTGGTGCCAAAACTTTGAAGATTTGCAACTTTCCTGTAAAGCCGGATTTATCGACCAGCTAGGTATTCCTGGACCTGGACGAACTTTACGTGCAGGAACGGTACAACTCTCAGCAAAACGCATTGCATGTGTGATTTCACTGCAGTAAATGTTGATTAGAATTTTTTTCTCCGACTCGGTAAGTTCTTAGGATTGTTCCAGCTGTTGGAAAGTCCCATTTCCGTTTCTTTTCATCTTTTTTTTAAATAGAACACTATCAGTAACAAAGAGTTGGAGATTGGTAAATGGTCCGATGCTAAAGTCAACATGGCTTGAGCCATTCGCAGTCACACGATTCGAGCAGAGCATGAAATTAAGCGAACTCGTCGCTCCAGAGTTATGGATGTGAAATTATTTATATGCGGGATAATTAGAACGCGTTTAAGGTTTTGAAGTTTTTCTCTACTTTCGTTGAAGTACTTTTTTATTATTTAAACTGAACAAAGGCCAGGAGGCTATCAGGTAAATTTATTTATTTTCGCTATCACATTGATCCTAAAAATTGATGCTAGTTAGCAGCGACAGCTACTACAGTTTAAAATTTGGAATAGTTCATGTATCAAGGTAACAAGTTTATAAACAAGAATGATTAAACATAAGCTAACATATTTATTTTACTTTGGTTTCAGTTTGAATGGGAGCTGTTTATTACAAACCTTCTCAAAAATTCTAGCTCTCAAAGTCGGCTAAAGCTGAAAGACAACATTTTAGAAATACCAGTAAGTCTACAATGTAAGGAGTACTTTATTGCCGTGTTTGAATTGATCTCCAGAACTCAGAAAAGGTAAAATGTTTTTATTTGATACGCTTAGATTGTAAAGGACTAAAAAATGTTTATATAAGTATCAATTTTGCAGGGTAATGTATATGTTTTTTGGTAAGGCTTTTTTCAATTTTATTCAAAATTTTCTGCATATGAACTTTTGCAATTGACCTAATTTCTCTCATTTTTGTACTTTAATCTTCATGGGAAACTTCTTTTTAGGAATGAACTTTTCACTTATTTTTGTCATAAGACTGGGTACTTCAAAAAAAAATCCTATAAATCAATTAATGGAATCTAAAAAAGTGAGTTTATTTACACTCTTTTGCTTTTTTACTTCATTCTTCTGTCTTCTTATTAGATTTAATGAAAAAAAGCAACATTCACTGCGGAACTTTCACAGAATTTGCTTTGAATAATACCCATATTTAACCGAGTAAGAAATATTGGAAGGAAAATTCCTCCCAGGTTATTTCATTCAAGCTAAAAATCCTCAATGGAAAATTTCTTGCGGACGATTCCGGCTGAAACATTTTTCTTAGTGCACTTTCATTTGAAAAATACTTTAATTTCTGATTTATTTCAAAACCTTACTGGAAATCTCCTCTTCCATGGGAAAGGATTTCTCTCGTGTAGAATCCTCCCACTACGGAAAGGTACCCTACCCAGTTCCAACCGGGTAAAAACTTCCCCAGAACAATTATCTCAACATGTTACATCTCAATATAACATCTACCGTTAATATCTCAACATGTAAAATTGAGTCGGCAAAGAGAATGACAGACAAATAAAAAAAATTTTACACAGGAATTTGGACAAATCCCCTAGGTGTAAAACTGCCCCTGGTAAATTCACAACCTCTAAACTTCCCTCCCCTTAGAAAATTCTCCCTGTGGAAAATCCCTCAAGCAGAAAATCCTCCCCCGAAAATGTCTGTATACCTCCAAATTACAAATTCTATTCGTAAACAACGGGCAAATTTCGTGACTTGCAGATCTTCCCGCAGGAGCTGTAGGGGGTCATGTTATCCCCTAAGGCATACTTACTAGATTTTTAAATGTGCTGAACAAAATGGCTATCTCAAAATTATGATCAGACAACCTTTAAAAAAGGGGCGAGGAGGCGCTAGTTACCCTCCCATCTTTTTGGTCACTTATGAAGGGCACTAGAACTTATAATTTTCGTTTGAATGAGCCCTATTTGGAATTCCTGGACTATTGGTTCGATAAAATCATCCCTGGGAAAAACAAAAATACCAGAAAACAAATAAAAAAAAATAAACTCGCACTGGATGTTTCTTCAGGGAAAAAATACAAAATTCCATATTTTTGCAGATGGTAGCCTGAAACTTCTATAGTAGGGTTCTTTGATAAGCTGAATCTGATGGTGTGATTTTCATTAAGATACCTTGACCTTTAGGGGATGTTTCTCCCTCTTTTTCAAAAATCTGGTGAATTTTCTCAGGCTCATAGCATAAGATGTGCAACACTAAGCTTCGTAAATTTAATATATTTGGAATTAGCATTACACGCAAATTCATTGACCTATCTATTGATATCAAAATTCCGTTTTATGAGTTTCGGTCACTATTGAGCTACGTTTGCTACCACAAACACAAAGTCTCACATAATTCATTGGGAATTACCATTTTGAGAGATAGAGAGAAAACTGATTTATTAGAAGACAAAAAAACAAGGAGCAAAATGTTTGCAAATGGTTAAGCTAAAGGGAGCCTTTGCGGCTAAGATATACAATACGCCCCTCTCTAAAATAACCAAGAAAAACAAAACAAAAAAACAATAAATAAAAAAAGAAAGGAAGTTAACATGGGCAAACACACACACAGAGTTATATAATAGTTATAACCCTACTAAGCCTAGAAAATGCATAAACTGTCTTCATAAGATGATAGGAAAAGTCAATGAAAACATGTAAATTTACCTAATATCATTGAGAAGAAAAAAAGACCTGACCTGGAGAGGAACTAACGACCAAACATAATGTAATACATTTTCTTAATACTATTATTAAAATTGTGAGGGTCAACAATACTTTAAGCACTATTTTGAACTGTCGACCAATTAAAATATAATTAAACAACAAATAAAAAAGAAAGTTGACATGGACAAATACACACACAAAGTTATATCATAATTGTTATAACCCTACTAAGCCCAGAAAATACATAAACTATATTCATAAGAGGATAGGAAAAATCAATCAAAATATGTAAATTTTCCTAATACCATCCAAAGGAAAAAAAAAGATCTGACCTGAACTAACAATCAAACATGATATAACAAATTTTCTTAATACTATTTTTAAAAGTTTGAGGGTCAGCAATACTTTCAACACTATTTTGAACTGTCGACCAATTAAAATATAAATTTTAGTAGATGGTCGTGATTTTATTGTGGTGTCAGCAGTTCCTTGTTGACGCTGCAAGCCCATTATTTACAAGAAGAATAACCATAAGAAAATGAGGGCTTTAAGAAGTTCCCCTTTTAGGCTTAGGATTATCATTTACTGTGTCAGTTGATCCCGTTTTGTTGTATCACAGCCATTATTATGTTAGGACTGATATACAATTACAGAAGATTTTACGCATCTAAGTGGGTAGGGTAACTGACTTGCTTCAGACGTTCGTTACAAAACATATGCGCAAGGGTAGACAGTTTTGGAGGGGAGAGCAAAAGAGTTTAAAAAACACAAATAAAAGCTATATTGAGCAGTAAAACAAGTTAAATTGCAAATAGTTAAGCTTTTGAGATTTAAGGGGAGCAAGCATTGGTTGGAAGACGAGCTTTTGCACATTCTGGCTTCATTTCGTTGGACATTTCTGGAGGATATGTTTAGAGAGACGGGGAGATTCTAACATATAGGTGTTAACGTTTAGGATTAACGGTTAGGGTAACTGACTTACTTCAGACGTTCTTGTAGTTGTTTCTACTTTGGGAAGATCTTCCAAATCCCGGTTGCAGTGGTAGCAGCACCCTAGTAAAGAGCGATATACAGCCCATTGTAACCAAAAGCTAAAAAATGCGTTTTGAGAAAAACTGCCTAGTAAAAAAAAATGCCGTCTGACACTGACTCAGGAATTATAACTACGATTTCGGCTCGTCTTAAAAGTAAAAGTTGATTGCGAAAAGAGAATTATAGTGATTTTGAAAAAAAGCCTGTAACCATTCGAAAATGGCGCCAGATCAAAATGAAAAGTGTACGATTGGAATCAGCATGGTCGAAAACTTCATACAGGGAAATTACAGTCCCCCTCCTTGAACAATAAGGAAAATCACTTTTTGCATCTGTAGTGCTGTTAAAAGTAAAATTTTCAAGTTAACTTGTTATAATGCTCAATATAGTTTTTGTTCCTTCTGGTTTCATTTCGTCGGTTATTTCTCAAAGATAATTTTAGAGAGACAGGGCGGCTTCTAATAGCTAGGCTAACCATTAGCTAGATAATTATTCTATATTAACTTATTCGTTTTTATTTGCCTATCTTGTTGATAACCTTCTAAATTTCTCTTTTATATTTCGTATCCTTCTGCAAGATTAGTATATAGATTTTTTCTCATAACAAAAATTTACTTGCCTAGTGTTCAACATGTTACTCAGTAACTTAGGCAAATATGACGTATTACAAGTGTCTCCTCCCCCCACCAAATTTAAAAACTGGTCTTGAGAATAATCATCGTTAGAAAAGGATATATTACTGTAATACATAAGCCTTAAGCTAAAATGGTTATTTGACTAAAACATAAAATAAATTGCAAAGAGAGCTACAAAAAGCAACAGCTACAAAAATCAAAATTAGTAAATACTATTATTTTAAGGTCAACAAAATAAAACATATGGAAAACGTCAAGCAATAAAATCAACGGTTAAAATAACGAATAAGACACTGTGCAAAGGATTACCGGATAGAATGTCGGTTGAAACTCCCGTTGAGTTTGAAATAGGTTTAGAAATGCCCTGCTGAGGACTGCTTCTACTGTGATATTATTCTTCATGTCGGACGTGGGTTTATGACTTGTGCTCCGTCAGAAACTTTTCCATCAAGCTAATCAGTAAAAGCGTCGTCAACGCTTGTTTTTTTGTTGTTGTCTCAGCTCTGGTGAGGACCAAATTGGTAATTTACTTCGAAGGAGGCTAAAGTGGGTGTATGTTCGTAGTAGCAAAGCCATAACTTAAAAATGGCTCCAAAGTGACTGAAGGAGGGGTTAGCTAAAAACGGCGAAAAATAATGACTCTCTGCCTTCAAAATGAAGAAAGACTTATTCAGAAGTCGACTCTTATTAAGTCGTTTCTGTCAGTAAAAAGTTATATTTTTTTACTAAAAAGTAGTGATTTACGAAAATCACTTGATCTGTTTTATGTTTTGCAGGACTGTCTACAACTACTTGATATGGCGTTTTATTTACAACCATTTGCAGAGCTTGGGTCCAAGGCTTAGAGAACTTTGGTCATCTTTTAAACTGATGTCTGTATACTTGAAAGATGACAGTTTTCATCTAGCAAGGTTAGTGTGTACAACTTTTATAACAAGATATAATGCAGCAAATTATTGAATTTTTATCAACAAAATTTAAACAATTTACAATAAAATATTAAAAATCCCAGAATTCTATCCTTTAGTGTATGGATCTAGATTTTAGTTTCGTAAATTATCTTCTATTTAACTTTCCGTTAATAACGTGGTGAAAAAAGTTACAGAAGTTTGAAACGAAAGGATATACTGCATCTAATTTCACGGTAAATAAATAATGGCTTAACTAGATACGAAACTACTTATCCAATCTATTACGAAATAACTAATCAATGACAATCGCGTTGGAACTTATTGATCGAAAACCTATAAAATAAGTGATATGAGAATTGGTTAATACTTTTTGGTTGTTTTCAATGCCACTTCATAATTGCTCTAAAACTGATGCTCTGTAGTTCGTATTTCTTTGTTTTATTTTGTTTAGTTTACTTTTATCAATTTGACGAATAACTTCAAACATTTACTGTGAACTTCTTTTTAATCTATTATAAGCAGCACAATAGCGCTGCCTAAGTAAAGAGTGAAATGGGCTAAATGCACTATATTTTTTCTCACCAAGGCACTTCACATGGAGGGAGTTGTCATAGAAACTTCGAAGGGCGCTCATTTGATCGGAAATCGAAAGTTCTAGTGTATTTTAAGAGTCAAAAGTTATTGCATGGCAAGCAGCTCCTCGTCTCAGACTCCTTATTTCCCTAAAATTATCCAAAAAAATTTTGAGGTAGCCTTTTTCTCAGCATAGTTGAATAACTATTCAAGGTATAGTTCAATAGCTATACCTCTGATAACAGCCCTAGGGGCAAGGTTTGTAAGATGTTCAATTTGCCATTGTTACGTATAATATTTTTTATTGGGAAAAAGGGGGCATGTTTGGTCCTTGGTGTCCATGCAGGCTAAGGGTGCTAAGGTGAAGCTTTCAGGGAATTTTGAGGGAAGTGTTGATCTAAATCAAAACACTATGTGCATACAGGTATTCAAAAGGGACTATCTCAGGAATGGCTTGGAATATTAAGTAGGAACTTTCAGAGAATGATTGTGGGGGGAGGGGGGTTCAATTGACCGCAAGGTAATATTTTTCACGTAGCTACCACTACTATTTTCTTTTGATAATAAATAATTCAGTTACCAAAGGATTATAATTTGAATAAGCGGGTTATTTTGCTACTTGAGTGAAAATTCTCTTGGGAACTGTGGATTTTCTTATATATATATTTGATATATTTTCATGATCATTGACCTATATGATACAGGTCAGGATCAAGCAGTGCGAATATAATTAGGACTATCCGATATTCATAGGCAATTACGCTACGATGAAGGTAGGAGGAGAAAAGCAAGCAGAAGAGGGGTGAGAGAGTTGTTTGCAAGAGCTTCCAGGCTTGCCCCTTAAATTGCGGGGACAAGGTAGACAGCCTCCAACGCTTCCCTTATGCTACTGTAGTATTGGACTTTTAAAATGGGAATTGGTAATTGGTGCGAAGATGAACTGTTCTACACTCCTATCCTATGCTTTGTATAGAAAAATCTTGCTAAAGGAATTTCGCCTGATATGATAAAAGAGTACATGGCGGATTTCTTCGAGTCTTCTTCTCTCTCTGAGACCCGTAAATTGCCCTTTTTAAAGCTTTTTCCTAATAAAGTCCCTTCGAAGCGCGTAGGAGCAAATGCTGCATTGAACTGTGCTTCGGACATTATTTCTTCGCTTGTAAAGTGCGATTCCCAGAACATGAAGCTTCCGGACTTTGTTATCGAATGTCCAGCGAAATGCCAATGATCCCTGTTCATGCCTTCAGTACCCTCAGTGCCAAGGTGAACTCTTGTCATGAACAGCTGCGTGATATTGCGTCCAAGGCTACTGAGGGATAGTCTAAGCTTGGAACTCTTACTCCAAATGTTAAAAAACCATCCTACGCTGTCGTTGTAAGGAACCCACCCCCGGAGCTCAGGGGCCCTTTCATTCGCATGAAGAAGCTCGAAACGCTGGATTGTAATGACGGGATCGTGACTCTGAAATCCAGGCCACAGAGCAGGAGCTGGGTTTTGGTGGTTCGTGATAAGTGCTCAGCCAACATGCTGGCTGCAGCTGTTACTAGCTCCGTTCCAAACGTTGAAACCAAAGTAATTTATAAAAAGCCTCTAGCTGTTGTCCGTGAAATACCCGATATACTAATCAAGAGCTGATTTAGCGGCCTCAGTGGAGGGACTTGTTAGTGTTAATCAAATCGATAATTCTCGCACTTTTCACCTCGAGTGTATCGACAAAGCCGCTCTGAACGCGGTCCTGGAGTTGGGAATCTGCATTGGATGCGAAATTTTTCTCGCTAAGCCCTTTCAGTCCATTCCACGTCGATGCTTTCGCTTTCAAAGTACTAATTGACAGTAGTAGGGAGTAGTACTAGTGAGTAGAGAGCTTGTCCCTACTCATGAACACATTCAAAATGTCCCAGATGCTCTGGCCCTCATGTGAATTAGAAGGAAAATCCTTGCCAAGCCTTGCCAAAATGTGCAAATTGTACTATGGAACACGCAAGTTTTAGTTTGAAATACAAAATTCTCCGATCGGCTCTCAACAACGCTAATAAATGAATGATAAAACTCAGTTTCGCTTTGTGTCCCTTAATATTAATGGCACAAAAGACAAGGTTCAACTGATTGATGAGCTGCTTGAAAATGATATTGTGTTTTTACAGGAGCACCTTCTTTCTAAATTAAATGTTGATAGCCTAAAACGTTTCTAGACCCATTATTTCTTCTTAAGAGCCGCCCAGAAAACCCGTGGTAGACCATCAGGAGGTCAGGCCATCTATTTCAGACATAATTCTCAGCCAATAATATTGCAAAGTGACGCTAACGTCTTAGCGAAAAAATGTAGGGATACTGCATTTATAAATATTTATTTCCCTGTAATAGAAAAACTGTGCAACATTATCTAGTTTTTCACAAGCATGTAATAGGATACGAACGCTACTTAGCAACCTTTCAAAACAGAATACCAAATGGGTTCTTGCCGGCGACATGAATACTGACTTATTATCTAATTCTGACCGATCTGAAATCTTTCTTGATTCACTGCCCGGAGGATTCCATCTTGCTGATAAAGATCTTCTATTTGCTTATATTCACAATCGTGGTGGTCTTACTTCCAACCTTGATCATGTAATTGTGTCAGATTCAAACCTACTTTCATCAATAGTTCATGTAGACGAATCTAAACTCGACGGCGATCATTTACCAATCACCTGCCAACTATCTTGCTCCACGGCGGATCAGTGCGACATTACTCTCCCAAGTGGTTTTCAAAGATAAATTGGGAATATGCCAATGTTCCACTTTATGTATTGACATTGTCTCGGTTATTATCATCTATCAAAGTACCATTCCCCTTATTGAAAACATCTGTATATAAAACTTCAACTCAGATAGATATCAACTCGTATTATCAGCTAATATTGTTCTGTCTCAAGTCTGCCGCTAAAACAGCTGTCCCATCTGAGCGCATGCAAATGGACACTCGCAATTCCTTTTGAAAAGCTGATCCTAAAGTGAAGGCGGCTAAACAAAAATCTAAGTTCTGGCGCCGCGTTTGGATAGCCTGTGATCGTCCTCCTTCTGGTTCGGTCCATCAAATAAAGCAGAAAACCAAACAAGAGTACAAGTATTCCCTGCCTAGAGCGAGACTGAATGCCTAGGATGGTCCTGGCGACAAGAAATCCTGAGATCATGTTATAAACAGTATAAAGCGTTAACCTCCAATGTGACTGTTTTCGGCTATGTGACTTCGTTTGTCATTATAAAAGTATTTTGCTTTGATTTAATTTTAATCTCCAAAATCATTTTACATAACTTATCAACTTAATCCTTCCAATTCGTATCAACCAATCTCAAGTGTTATCGGTGGAATCTGGTGTTATACTCCGAGCTCTTAAGCAAGTGATTAAGTCTGAGTCTCTCGATAGTGATGGTCTTTGCTTCAAGTTTTTTGCTTATGATTATCCTGAACTAAGCATTTGCAGTTATTGTTTCAGATGTACTTGCCACAGTTCATTGTGCTAGATAGTTTTTTGTCCGGTTGTATATCTCCCATTGTTAAGTTAGTAAGCTATTTAAATATGCACTGCTACTGGCCATTAACTCCGAATGTAATTTCAAGCCCTTCCAGCTTGGTTTTAGAAAAGGTATGGGCTGCGTTCAAGCTCACCATATTGTGCGTCAGCTATTGAAACAAACTTTTGCTAAAAAAAAATCCTCTGTATTGTTTGAGTGTTGATATATCTAGTACTTTTGACAATGTAATTCATTCAAATGCTCTGTTTTCTCTAGTTGCGTATGGCGTTAACCTTTCTCTTGTTTCAGTGCATAAGTATTGGTATGCTAATTCTTCAGTTAGGGTGAAGTGGAATGCTACTGTAAGGGAGTATATTCCTGTTAAAAAGCCGTTAGGCAAGGTGCCGTGTTATCTCCGAGCATATATAAGTGTGTTTTAGCTTCGTGTCTCCGACATCTTCAACCGTCGTTTTCTAAAATGATAATTTAGGCATTAGTCATGTTGCCTATGCTGATGATGTTCTGCTTCTTAGCCGGATAAAATATAGTATAATTGTCAACTTAAATCTGCTTTCAGCCGCACTATCCACAAAATAGGCCTTTCAGTTAATGCCGTCAAATGTGAGTTTTGTGTTTTGGGAGTTCAGCAAGTATTAAATGGTTGGGTCTGTCTGTTTCCACGTCACTTTCGTCTACTTGCTTCGCTATTACGTCCAGCGTGCTGAAAAGTATGCGGGTTGGTTACGGAAAAATTTACCCAATCGTGGTCGGTATAACCGAAAAGGACTCTGCCGTCTTTATATTCTAGTTTTGTGCCCCTGGTGTTTTTATCTTTCTGGTTTTGCTTTCCTCCTTCACAAGAAGGATACAAAGAAAATATACTCAGGATATTTTAGGTATTGTAAATATTTGCAGTGTCTGCCTCGATAGTATCGGAACCATATAGTCGTTTCTAAATTTGACATTGTTGTTGCGCCCTCGCGACTGAAACAATTATCTCTGCAGATCTATGTCTTAAAACTCAGCAAAAGATTGATGTTTTTGACCCTCTTTGGCCTTTTTTTGAATTGAGTTAATTTATTTATGTTGTAGAATCGTATGTTTATGATCGTTTTTTTGTGTTTACTCCACAGTTTTATGTGTTTTGTGGGTTATAAATAAATTATTATTATTATTATTATTATTGTTATTGAGACTACTACAAAGGCTAAGGGTATTAAGGTGAGGATTTCAGGGATTGGTGATCAAGACGTTTAACTAAATCAAAACAGACTATGTGCATGTAGGTTGACAAAAAGTTTGAAAAAGGGCGCACAAGCAATATCTTACGAATAGCTAATAGTATTAAGTTGAGACTGAAATAATACCTTAAGATCGATGCTGAACTAACTGAAAGGTACTATGTGCATACTACTACGGCTACTTCTACTGCTAGTACTTCTACTATTGCTACTACCACTACTGCATTTCCTATTACCAATGCTACTGCTACTGCTTCTACTACTACTAAGGCTGATGTTATAAAGTCTTTATTTCTACTCTTTGGTGTAATATAGCTCTTTACATTTCTTTGTAGAGACATCTTTGGTGGATTTTTTTTTACAATAAATATTTAAGAGTGAAAATAAAGTAATTTTTGAATATTAATAGGTGGAAGCACTGTACTGCAAGAACAAACGAGTTCTTTGGAAGCGTTATGGCACATATGCTTTTGAAACATGATCGCCGCTATGAAATGAAAAATCAGGTAATATGTCTTTCTTCTCCTTTTTAGTATTTTCTAATTTAATGATTTAAATGTAAAAAAAGCTAATTGAGCTTAAAAATAAAACTGGTGGATACATAGGTAAAAGAATAAAAAACGACATGCATTGAAAATTATAAGAAAAAAGAAGGTTACACAAAAAAAAGAAAAAGAAATTACCTGGTCTTCTTAGACCAGGTAATTACTATACTCTTTTTGGAACAAAAAAATGTACTTACTAATAATCGTCGGCTTAGGAAGAGGAGCTCTTTTATTTTCAATGAATTTGAAAATGTTTTCTAGGAAAATAGGCTTCTAAAAAAAAAGTGAAGAACCATATTCAAACCTATAACGAGCAAAAACAAAGTAATAGTAGTTCAAAATTAAAACGAACAGTTATTACCACAGCATGTCCCGATTTAATATGATAGAAACTTTGGAGGATACAATCGTGGCTGCTTTTAGCTTTGACTTTGTACAATAATGCAACTTAAAATTCTCCTTCCTGTATTTTCCCGTCCCAACCTTCTCAATATTTTCCACAAATCATGAAAAAAAAATCACCACCCCCTGTCCCCTCCCAAATTGACACCAATGGAGCTATTAGACAACTGCAACATCGTAGAAAGATGTTAAATGAAACGTTAAGAGATGTTAATTCAAAGCTATTAATCCTTTCAGCCTTTGAAGCCTTGGCTATCTCAATGTCATAAATTCCTGTCATGTAGTAAATGGGGATTGGGAACAGTAAAAGGTATAAAACAAACAGCATTACACAAAACTTGACAGTGCAGAGGTAAGGACACTTTCCCTGTGGCCGTGGTAACTTAGGTTCGAATATTAGATAAAACTATTTTCTTTTAAATACATAATCTCTTTCGAACGCCTATTCGTTTAATGATCAATTCTCATAAAACTTTACGGTCTAAAAAGAAAAAATAACGGAAGTGTTCTTCTGGTGCGAAGTCTAAATTCTCTGCAGTATTGTGGCAGAAAAATTGTATTCGTAATAGCTCGAATTTCTGTAAAATATATCAACTACAAATCTTATATTCTTTCGGTGTCCTAAAGGTTTCTAAAATCTGTGTACATTTTTTTTAGAATATTATTTCATAAATACCTGTCAGTACAAGTACTTACGGTTGTAAGTTTTGAATTTATCAAACACTAGAATTTGCTTGGCCAATTTCAAGGATTTCTAAGGCCCCCCCCCTTCTCCTACAAAATACGTGATCCTCGTTGCTGACAGGACGGTTCGTAAGAGTTTTGGGTCAATAACACACCCAATATGAAAGTAAACTGAGTTTGCCTCTAAGTAGGGTTCTCCCCTAAGCTACTCGATGTGTCCCCAGGTTGTGGACAGGGGAATACCCTAAGGATATATACACTACCTCCGTAGGAGGTGTGGACAAAGGGGGGACATACTTCCTTGCGGTCCATAATAGAAACTGGGGCACCCTCAGGCGGGGCTGTAAATACAGGTGGGAGGAGGAAGAAGGCCCCTCGACTGCACACTCAGCAGGGCGGGACTTGTGGACACGTCCCGTGAGTTACAAATCTTCTCCCAACAATGGGCTAAACTGTTGAGCGACGCAGGTCACCATCGTTGCTAGATCCTCTATAGGAGGACAACTGCAGCAGGGTGTAAGATCTATGAAGAACGCCCTCAAGGGCTACCTTGACCTTGTTGGGTTACCCGCAAGACTGGCGAACTCTATTCCTGCTATAGGAGTAGCACCCCTCGAGGAAATTACAGCCTAATAAACGACACAGCGTTTGTACTGGATTCTCTTAATGGATATTTCGTCTGTGCTTAATCTGTTTTGGTTGGCGTTTTCGGGCTGAAAATCTCTTCCTAGCTAATTTGTCTGCTACTGATTGTATTCCTGTAGTAGCATAATATTTGAAATAATGAAAATACAATGAGTCGGAGGCAATAGGCTTGACAATGTTTTTGCAGGATTTCGACTTTTGTTGATAGAAAAGCATCAACAAGTGCTAAAAACCATGTTTCTGACCAAAATGGGCTAGGATTGCAAAAAGCATCCCTTCAACTGGATTTCCCAAGGACTTTTTGCTGTTCTATTCTAAGCCGGCTTAAGTGCTTCTGTGTAGATTTTCAGTGCTTCTGCACTGGCTCTGGGACCATTGCTTTTTCTGACGCCAAAATAATTTCAATGATATGAAGAATTGCAACAAATGAAATTGCAACTTGAAATATTGTGACGTTAAAAAGTAATCGTCTTATCAAAATTTTGATGGACGAATTCAGGCCGTTTGAACTGGAATTATTAGGAGTTTCAGAAACGCATATCCTAGGGGTAGGAAACATGAAAATAGGTGATATAGAATCTATTTACTCGGGCACGATGGGTAGGATGAGGGAGGGATTAGGGCTCCTAAGGAAGCTAGTAAGTCCTGTTTAGGTTGTGAAGGTACTAATAATAGAATGCTAATTAGTCATTTTATGACTGCAGAGTATCAGTCACAGTAGTAAATGCCCCTGTAAAACCGCTTGACAGAGATAGTAGTGACTCAGACGAATTTTACTTACAGTTAAAGGGGCAAATATACAGGACAACAGGTAGAAATATGGTGTATTTTAATAGGAGACTTTAACGCTCAGGTGGGCATGAATAGGGATAGATGGTACCTTAGCTTAGGTTAATTTGGTGTGGGAGAGGAAAACAGTACTGGCTATAGACTGCTGCAACTTATTTATAAAGAATACATTTTTCGGTCAAAAGTGGCTCATAAGTTAACATGGTATTCACATGATGGTAAGACTGCTAATCTTATTCATTATGTTATTGTAAACCGAAGACTGGCAGGATCAATACAAGATACTTGGGTATATAGGAATGGTTGTATTGATGTTAAAAGTAAAGATCACCATTTGGTAGGGTTTAGAGTTATAGCTGATATTTTGAAAGGGTAACTACCTCCCGGAAAGCAATGACTTTGACAGACACCAGAATGAGAATTTGCGAGAAACTTTCCAGGAAAAGTTGAAGACTTGGCTGGAGAGTTTAAAATTTGACTATGTAGAAGGTGGATAGAATAATTTTAGGAAAATAATTTGTAAAGTGGCTGATGGCGTCTTGGGGACGAAAGTTCGGAACGCAGCTAAGAATATTAGTGAAAGTTGCATATGTTTAATAAAGAGGAGAGGGAGCTTGCACAAGAATTATCTGAGTGATTCATATGAGAATAAGAGGAATGTAAAGAAAGTGGAGAAAGCACTAAAATTTGGAGGCCATGGAATAGTATATATAAAATTTCTGGGGACCTATAATAGTAAAATATTGTACTGACATGTTAATAAATTGAGAGGGAGTAGTCCATCCGGACTTGTCTCAGTTAAGGATAGGAATAGGGCCACAATCGGTGATAAGAAGTAAGTTAAAGAGAGATGGGCAGAACATTTTTAGAATGTGCCAAGTCGTGATAGAGTTATAGGAAAGATACAGAGGAACATGAAAAAGTTTGTAACACCTTGGATATGATGGAAGAATTATTTTGTAGGGAATAATTAGTGACAGAACTAAAAGGATTAAGAAATAATAAGGCCCCAGATGCTGATAGTGTGGTAAATGAGTTTCTCAAACATGGTGGTTTTGAGGTTAGAATTAAGTTGCTGAAAATTACGAAGATGGTTACTGGAAAAAGGGAGGGGCCTAGCGATTTTAGTAAAACCCCAATTAAAGCCCTGTATAAGCAAGGTGATAAGAGTGAGTGTGATGATTATAGAGGCATTAGCATGGTTTCTGTTTGTAGCAAATTACTTAGTATGACGATGCTTTTTAAACTTAGAATTTCTATAGTCAAAGTTTTAAGAGAAGAACAGTGCGGTTTAAGGAAAAGTAGAGGATGTGTCGAGAAAATTTTTCTCTTAGGTTTATAATTGAGAAGTGCTTGAGTCATCAGTTACGTTTAGTCCTCATTTTTATAGATTTTGAGCAAGCGTTGGATTCAGATGGTAGAAGAGCTTTAGCGAAGGTCTTACCCTTGTATGGTATGTCAGACAAATACATTAAAGAGATAGTCATATATAGGAAAATAACACTACTGCAACTAAGCTAGGAAGTGAGGCTAGTAGCTGGTGTTGTGTTAAATCAGGATTTAATCAAGGTTGTGTTCTATCTCCATTTATATGGATCATCTTGATTGACTGTCTTAAGTAGTACAGGAAAGGCAATGGGAGAACACGGAATCAAATGGGAAAGTAAAGGTTTTCTGGACTTAGATTATGCTGATGATTGAAGCATCCTTGATGAAAGTGTGAACAAAATGAATGAAGTTTTTGAGGTTTTGCGAGTTAAGGGTGCGGGAATAGGTTTCAAAATTAATTTTAAGAAGACTAAGTCGCTAAGATTAGGATTAAGTAAAGGTGAAGAAATGATGCTGGGTAACGAGAAGATAGATCACGTTTACAACATCACTTACCTAGGTAATAGTATTAGTAAAGACGAAGATATTAAATACTGGAATAATACTGGGTTGTATTTTTGGTGCAGTTAAGATGTTAAAAGTAGAACATCCGAGACCTAGGGTATTTTTTTCGCAGTTGAGAAAAGAATCTGCAAGAACAGGAAGATAAATCTGCGAACAAATGGTCGAATACTGGAAGCTATAGTAATTACTGTGGTCAATGTATGGTTCTGAAGTATGGGCGCTCCGAAAAACCGAAAAAGATTGCCTAGATGCTTTCCAGAGAAATTGCCTTTGGATTTTTTTGGGTACCCGCTATCAATCCTGCCGTCTAGGGCTATAATAAGAGCAAGATTGAGATGACTTGGGCCCGTTTTGGGGATGAAAGATAACAGATTGCCAAAGATTGTTCTTTTTATCAGAACCGTCTAGGTTTTTTTTAAAGCTGGAATTAAGGGTTAAACGGGGATTAGGTCATCCTTGGCTTAGGTTGGAGGATGTCGTAATCAAGGATTTAAGGGAAATGCCAACTTCCTGAGAGGGTGTAAAGAGGCAGGGTTTGAACCAATTGGCATGGAGGACGAGCATGCATAGCTTTGTTTACCTCAGGCGACTTGGTGTTGGGGTGAGCCACTAGTAGTAGTAGTAGTAGTAATATGAAACATTATCCTCCTTTTCCACTATAATGCAAATGTAAATAGTTAGCATTGTGCAATATTTACTACCCTTGCTCAAAAGACTGTGGGGATTGCCTTATCTTTGCATGCAAAGTATGCATATCGTCTGATGATATATATATATATATATATATATATATATATATATATATATATATATATATATATATATATATATATATATATATATATATATATATATATATATACATATATATATATCATCTTTAGATATTCGAAATCGGGCATTTTGACTGCTTTGGACAAAATGGCTATCTTAAACTTTTGATCGGATGTGTCACAGGAATCAAACAGGGACTATTTTTCAATACGAAGGCGCCTGGAAAAAAGGAAGGAAGGAGGAGATAATAAACTTATGGCGAATTGCTCTTTACTAAGGCTTTTGACTTTGGGACAGCTTTATAGGATTCTTGAGTTTTACCTGTCTCTACAAACTTCAACTGTTAAGTAAAAGATAAAAAAAGCTGATGGGATGCTTATTAAAAAAAAAACTTGGAACTTGGGAAAACAAACAGAAAAAAGAATAGCCTGTTTAATGGAGCCCTTAAGAAGAAAAAAGAATGATGAAGTTATTCTAAATGTCAATATAAGAATAAAGAAATTAATACAAAAAAGAATATTCACGTTTAACCTGGCTTCTACATAGAAATAATCTACTTAAATATTTGTAAGTTTCACTAGAATATTATTTGTTTTGCTCTTGCATGACTACTTTTTTCTCCAAATCTCATTCAAAAATACGAATTTGTATAATATTCAAGTAGTCTAGTAATCAGAAAACAAATAGAAGAGCTCCACATTCGAAGTTGTTTAGAATTCTTTCATAATGCAATAATTGGTTGGCCAATAGGGCAAAATAATATATTTCCTTCAAGGAAATCCCTTTAACGAAAAAATCATTAGGCTGTTTAATATCAAATGAAGTGCTTAGAACTCAATCTAGCTAATGGAAGAACGGAGTGAAAACCACTTAAATTAACTTTCACAGTATATTTAAGTGTATTTAATTACATAACAGCAGCCTTGGGGAGGGGTAGGATCAGAGGACTTTTCTGGGGTAGGCAGTAAAAACGTAAGAAATTTGTTTTTAGGGCAGAGATGAAAACAAATTTCATTGTGGGGGAGGACTTTGGTACCAAGCTGGGGGAGCTAGAATATCCATCTCACCCTTTTTGCGCGTGTGATTTTATAAGTTTTCTATAGTTAAACAGACAAAAATAATCCTGAATACTTCAGTGTACTGGACCGAAGTACTTTCTTTGCCACCTTTATCTGCCTATTGTTTCAAGAGTTAAGCGAGTCGCTCTAAAATCAACTACGTTTTTCTTCCCCAGCCACTTCGTATATTGGAGATTGGAAGTCAAATTTATCCTTCTTTTTAAAGTTTGTATTGCTATTTGTATTTCTTTCAAATTTGTATTTTTAGGTAACCCATTTGATACACGAAATTAGAAGATCTTTCGAAAGTTTTTTATGGGAACAGGATTGGATAGAACCAGAAATGAAAGAAAAGCTGATTGAAAAGGTTTGCAGATTTTAGCTAAAAATTCCGTATAACAGAATCAAATTTTGCTGTTTAGATTTTAATATTTAATAGTCACTTCCCTATTAGTTCCAATTTTAGTGAATCTCGTTATTATTACTAGGGTTATAAGCTACATTTCGACAGATTGAAATCAAGCTTAAAATGAACAAAAATTACTACAAACATTAGTTCGGCTACTGCCTCCTTACGTTTACTGAAGGGGAATTATATCAGTGATATTTATTTTGTACTTACAACACTGAAATAAAAAGAAATTCAGAGCGAAACAAAATATTGAACTGCTGAGCTTTCAGCAATTCAGCTATAGCTTCGCCTGTAGTAAAGGCCATATGGCTCCAATGTTTTATTATTATTGTTTTTTTCCCCAGAGGTACTTCATATGGAAGGGGTCGTTGTAGAAACTTCAAAGGGGGCTCATTCGATTAGAAATCAAGAGTTCTAGTGCCCTTTTTAAGAGTCACAAATGACCGGATGGTAACTAGCCTCCCCCCACGCCCTTTTTTCCAAAGTGTATCCGATAAAAATTTTGAGATAACCCTTCTGTTAAAAATAGTTCAAATATCATATAATAAAAACTCTGCTGTCGACACAACCCTCCAGGGTCAAGGGGTAGGCATTGTAAGTTATTCCATGGAAGCATAAATGGTTCTTATGGAAGGGATACTTCTATAGATTTTAGAGAAGGCTCATTTTATTGGAAATTGAAAGTTCTAGTTCTCTTAATAAGAATCAAAAGAGGTGGGAGGGCAACTAGTCCCCCCTTCACGCCCATTTTCCTTTAACCCATCCGATAAGAACTTTAAAATAGCCATTTAAAAAAAAAAACAGTTCATAGATCATATAACGAAGACTTCGGGGTCGACACAACCCCCCAGGACCCGGGGGCAGGCGTTATCAGTTATTCCATGGGGGCATATATGGTTTTTATGGAAGGGATGCTTGTATCAACTTCACGGAGGCCTCATTTGATTGGAAATCGAATCAAAAGATATTGGAGGGCAACTAACCCCACCCAGGCCTTTTTTCCCAAACCCATCCGGTAAAAATCTTGACATTTTGTTAAAAATAGTTCAATGGTCAGATAAGAAAAACTGGGAGTTGTCGACGCACCTTCTCAGGGTCCGGGGGCAGGCGTTATAAGTTATGTTCGGGGGGTATATATGATTCTTATGGAAGGGATGCTCATATAAGCTTCGGAGAGGGCTCATTTGATTGGAAATTGATAGTTCTAGTTTACTTTTAAGAGTCAAAAGAGGGCAACAAGCCCCTCCTAGCGCTTTTTTACCCAAACACATCCGAAAAAAGTTTTGAGATGGCCATTTTTAAAATAGTTCAAACATCAGATAGCGAAAACTCTGGGGTTGACTAAACCCCCCAGAGTCCGGGGGCAAGTATTTTAAGTTATGCCCCGGAGGTATGTAAGGGGTGGCCGTATAAACTTTGAAGGTGGCTCATTTGATTAAAAACTGAAAGTTTTAGTTCCCTTTTTAGGAGTCAAAAGCGATCCAAGCATAGATACCACCCTCTTTTCCCCAAATGCATCAAATGAAAATTTGAGATAGCCAGTTTTTTTTAAATAGACCAACGATAAGGGGACAAACATCATTAGAAAATAAAGGTTTCCTGAGAAAAACTTATTGAAAGAAAAATGAAATCTCAAAAAGAAAAAAAACGTCTTGAAAGAAGAAAAAACGCCTTGAAAGAAAAAAACGCCTTGAAAGAAAAAAAGCCTTGAAAGAAGGAAAAACGCCTTGAAAGAAAATGTAATTAAGAAGAATAAAATCTCGAAGTATTATGTAACACCGATGTGTGTACCGTCATTGCGTAACATCCCACGTGTGTGCTGTCATTACATAACATCCACGTGTGCCCCCCTAATTACGTAACACCCACGTGTAAGATTGCGTCATGTCCCACATGCCCCCCCCCCGTCATTACGTAACAACCACGGTAATCCTGAAGTAAGGAAGTCTTGGCCCTCGTAGGTTTTTACTCCCTATTATGTAACACGCAGAAGTAAATATTCCATACGATGTAATTAACGTTTCCATCTCTTGGAAGACATTTTCCTATGATGTAACAAGCAAACCCTATTACGTGGGTGTACTATACACGTGCACTATAGTATTGCGTCAGACCCATATGTGCGTAATAACGTCTTGAGGGACTAGTAACTTTCTTTCTAGGGACTAGTAACTTATTTTGTGGCACAAAATAACAATTGTGTCGGGGCCAAAAAAGAGAATTCTGAGATACCCATAGACAATCGATTCGAAATTAATTAAATAAAAAAAAACTAATTTTTTTTATCTGAAAGTAAGGAGCGACATTAAAACTTAAAACGAACAGAAATTACTCCGTATATGAAATGGGTTGTCCCCTCCGCAATCCCTCGCTCTTTACGCTAAAGCTTTTAATTGTTTTAAAAAGTAGAATTGTGGCAAAGAGTCAAACTTTAGCGTAAAAAGTGAGGGATTGCGGAGGGGACAACACATTTCATATACGGAGTAATTTCTGTTCGCTTTAAGTTTTAATGTCGCTCCTTACTTTCAGCTAAAAAAATTAGTTTTTTTTTATTTAATTTCTGAACGTTTTTGAATTAATGCATGTCTGGTTTTGGCTCTCCGCACATAAATTATTAAAATGAAATTTGTATATTAAGTCTTTTTTTGGCTAAATGGCTTTCTCTTAGTTTTGATCAGACGATTTTGAGAAATAAGGGATGGAGAAGGAGGCCTAGTTGCCCTCCAATTTTTCGGTTACTTAAAAAGGCAACTAGAACTTTTAATTTGTAACGAACGTTTTTATTAGTAAAAAATATACGTAACTTAAGAATTAACTTACGTAACAAACTTTCATAACTTTATATTTTTATTTTGTATACGAGGGGGTTTGTACCCTCGTTAATACCTCGCTCTTTACACTAAATCGTAAGTTTTGTACCAATTCTTTAAGAATGACCCCTGAATCAGAAAGGCCGTAGAATAAATAGTTGAAATTACTAAAAATACTTTAGCATAAAGAGCAAGGTATTTATCTCCTCCTAAATACCTCGCTCTTTATGCTAAAGTATTTTTAGAACCCCTCATATGCGTAATATCTCTGTTCGTTTTAAGTTTCAATGCTACTTTTTCCTTTCATTTGAAAAAACGTGTTCATGTTTATTTTTCATTGTTTTCTTATAGTAATGCTAGAGAATCCTGCGCCCTTTTCATTGAATTTTTCTTCCCCCATGACAGATTCCTCCAAGGAAAGATCCTCCAACATAGCCCCCTCTCCTCAGCCCCAGCCCCAAACAAAATAAAATCCCCCCGAAAACGTCTGTACACTTCCAAATAACCATTACTATATGTAAACACTGGTCAAAGTTTGTAACTTGCAGCCCCTCCCCCAGGGATTGTGGGGGAGTAAGTCATCCCCAAAGACATAGTTATTATGGTTTTTGACTATGCTGAACAAAATGGCTATCTCAAAATTTTGATCCGTTGACTTTGGGAAAAAATGAGCGTGGGAGGGGGCCTAGATGCCCTCCAATTTTTCATTTTTGAACTTTTCATTTCCGTTAGAATGAGCCCTCTTGCGACATTCTAGAACCACTTGGTCGATACGATCACCCCTGGGAAAAAAAAAATAAACAAAAAATAAACACACACCCGTGATTTGTCTTCTGGCAAAAATTACAAAATTCCACATTTTTGTAGATAGGAGCTTGAAACTTCTACAGTATGGTTCTCTGATACGTTGAATCTGATGGTGTCATTTTCGTGAAGATCCTACAACTTTTAGGGGGTGTTTCCCCCTATTTTCCTAAATAAGGCAAATTTTCTCAGGCTCGTAACTTTTGATGGGTAAGACTAAACTTGATGAAACTTATATATTTAAAATCAGCTTTAAAATGCGATTCTTTTGATGTAGCTATTGATATCAAAATTCAATTTTTTAGAGTTTTGGTTACTATTGAGCCGGGTCGCTCCTTACTACAGTTTCAGATGCAGTAGTTTCATGCGATGGTTCATTAATTCCAAAAGATGCACATAGTCCTTAAAACATTATCCGTTTGCATAAACATTTATTTTAAAGTTTCAATTAACTAAGTTTATTTGAGGCTTGATATTTTGTTTTCACCGGTGTATAACAGTATAACAGAATATCACCTGTTATGAGGGAGGACCGGTGCATCTTTTTAAAATGGGGGGAGGGCTTGAAGCGTCAAAAGTTCACCTTTCTTGACATTTTCTATCCTTCCTCCCCCAAACGAAATTTGCTGAAAGTTTTTAGTTTTGTGATTATTTTCAGATTGGAATTAGCATTTACGTAATCACCGATTATACAAAAAATTTGCTTTTTATTATTCCATGTATATATTATTCATTTATAATTAGTATTATTATTTTATTATTCGAATTTTTTTCTTTTATAGGTAGTATTGATGGGTAATGAGGTGGCTTATCCTGAAAAGATTTTCAATATCACAGCATTGGAGGAAGATTATTCAAAGGTAATTTTGCCCAGAGAATTATCCGTGCAAAATGATTTTGATTTTAATTTGGGTAAATTTGACAAATTTTCCGAAAAATGAAACAAAGAGCATTACCTTGGTGAAGCCATACCCCTCCCCTTTCTGTGAAAGAGTAAAAAGATATAATTATGGCCACACTTATGCTATACTCCGAAAAAAAGACATTTTAAAAAGTAAAATCTGACGGTTAAAACGCTTTTTTTAAATCTTTTTACTCACCTCCCTACTAGTAAATGCTTAGACATGAGAGTGATTTATATAAAATTAAACTTTCATAATATAATAAATGCGTTTGCAACCACAAAAAAAAAACAGACAAATGAAAGCACACACAAGGAGACCAAGTTTTTTTTTTAAATTGCATTGAACAAACATTTGTATTTTCTGACAGTTTGAGGTCTGATTCAACTAATTTTCAGACACTATGTATTGGATTGCAATGCAAAAAAGCACCTTAGTTGTAACAAATCTGGACAGGTTTGCTTAACGGTTGGAACTTGAGAGTCTCATATGTAAATACGTTAGAAAAATTTAAATTTACGATGCTAAAATATAACATCGCAATCCTACACAGGGATAATGCTTTAAGTGTTGAACCGGAATTACGAGGAAATTTTCGATAAACAACAAGATTAAAAACAAGGTTAATTTACAATAAAAAAAGTTTTTCTAAGGGAAGTAAAGAGCTAAGTTGAATCTTAAAACGAACAAAAAATATTGCTCCACAGTCTATCTAATATCCATCGGTAAAGCCAGTGCAAATAACCAACTGATAATATTTCCTTATGTCTGTATGATTATTGAAAGCTAGAGATACGTGCAAATATAATCAGGTGATGCCCTTTTGTTGGTTGAACTCACATCATTGTAATCTGTTGATATAGTTTGAGACCTGGTATAATTATTTGAATTAATCACATTAGGAATCAAATTTCCAGTTTTCCTATCGTTTCTTTTCTTCTTAGTAAAATCTATTATGCATAATTTCTATCATAAATATAGATAAGAAAGATCTGCTGGAAATGATAAGAAAGCTGATTTTCTTTGACACGTCGAAGAAATGTTTCTCAATATGTATAAACCAAATTTCAAAGCTTATTATTATTGCTGTCTTTTTTGCTAAGCGAAACTTTTTTTTTTTATACTTTTATTGAAAAGCACTTCCCTCTTTTTACAAAAAAAGGTAAATATATATAAAAAACGTATATGTTTTTAGGTATATATTGAAGAAGAAAACTTCTTTTTCAACGTGTTGAGGCTTCATACACGATTTGCTTCAAGTAATATCTTCAAAATGGATGTTACTCCAGCTAGAAAACGGTAAGTTACAATTAGCTATGAGATTCATTGATATATATATACATATACAAACACCAAAAACAAGAAGAACAATAGTGAATTTCTCAAGACAGTGGGAAACAAATTAGAATGAATAGAATGAATTAGAGTTGCTGAGAACGTCCAAGGGCCCTCCTCAGCAATAAAAATAAGAAAAAATAACTTACAAGAGGATAAAATCAATAAAACTAAAATGAACAATTTTTCAAAAAAGTCCCAGCATCCTTACCTCAGCGAAGTTCAACCAGGACTCTTCTTGAAGTTCAACTAGCGAAGTTCAACTAGAGTCCTGGTTGTAATATATATATATATATATATATATATATATATATATATATATATATATATATATATATATATATATATATATATATATATATATATATATATATAATATAGATATATATTAAATATATATATATATAGCAATTGAAAATTTTCAATTGCTTTGGTGCATTGTAATAAATGTAAACAAAGAAAATGCTTAATAGATGGGAAAATCCTTAAATAATAAAACCATTTGTTGTAGTGCTGTCTCGGAAAATGTCAAAAAATGTCTCGAAAATGTTTTTTATATATTTTATAAAAGTGTTTTATTCTTGTTCTCTGGGGTCCATTACAAGCAAAGCTTCTTGGGCCTAGTAACTGCTTTACTTTTGTAATAGTTTTTCTTTTAGTATTAATAAATTGATTGATTGATTGATATATATATATATATATATATATATATATATATATATATATATATATATATATATATATATATATATATATATATATATATATATATATATACATATATATATATATATATATATATATATATATATATATATATATATATATATATATATATATATATATTTATATTTATATTTATATTTATTAGGAGAAAATGTCATGTGCTGTCTCGGACCAAGCATAAAGACAGTTTTGCTCAAAAGATTATTAGGTGGAAATTAAACTGTTGCAAGCTATTAAATATGAAAAACAACTTCAACTGAAATCAAAAAGAACTTTCTCAACTAGAAAATTTAACCTCCGTTCGAATCAGCCTTCTTCCAGTCTCCTAGGATCGTTGGTTTGGTACGATCATCCCTGAGCAAAATAAGAACAGCAAACAAATAAACATGCATCCATGGTCTTTCTTTTGGCAAAAAAAAGAAATTCCACGTTTTTGTCGATATGAGCTTGAAACCGCTACAATTGGGTTTTACAATATGCTGAATCTAGTAGTGCGTAATTTTTGTCAAGATCGCTCAACTTTTGGGGGAGATTTTTTCTTTTAAGAAAATGTTTAAGTTTTCCTGGCTTTTAGCTTTTGATGGATAACATTAAACATATATATAACATTAAACATAATATATATAATTAAACTTAACCTCCGTTTGAATGAGCCTTCTTCCAGTCTCTTAGGACCATTGGTTTGGTACGATCACCCCTAAGCACATAAGAACAGCAAACAAATAAACATGCATCCATGGTCTTTCTTTTGGCAAAAAAAAAGGAATTCGACGTTTTTGTAGATATGAGCTTGAAACCCCTCCAATTGAATTTTACAATATACTGAATCTAATAGTGCGTAATTTTGTCAAGATCGCTCGACTTTTGGGGGTGTTTTTAAGAAATTTAACGTGTTTTCAAGACCTTTGGGGGTACTTTTAAGAAATTGTGTAAGTTTTCCATGGCATTTAGCTTTTGATGGGTAACATTAAACATATATATATATATATATATATATATATATATATATATATATATATATATATATATATATATATATATATATATATATATATATATATATATATATATATATATATATATATATATATATATATATATTTATATTTATATTTATATATTTGAAATCACAATAAAAAGCAAATTCTTAGAATGTAGCAATTTCCTCTGTAAAATTTTTGGTTGCTATTGAGCCGAATGGCTTCTTACTTACAACTCGTTACCACGAACTGTGAAGGAAAAAAAAAACTAAGACAGAAAACACAAAACGTCCTGCCTAAGATTTTGTCACAAGAAGTACCTAAACATCACAAAAGTAAAACCATTACAAATAGGTTGAGTTTTTAAATTGGGATCATTATTAATTCATTAAAAATCAACTAGCTTAAACATCCATTTATTCTAGAGATTGGGAAATAGTGCCATTTACTGTAGATGCCTACCATATTCCTGCTTCAAACGAAGTTAGTAAGTATGCATTTTTGTTATTTTTGCATTGAGGGCTTTGTACAAGAAGCTCTTCCTCTTCGTCTGTCTGTATATCTCTCTCCCTTTCTCTCTCTCTCTCTTTCACTCTCTCTCTTTCTCTTTTCTCTCTCTCTCCCTCTTTATCTGTTTTCTCACTGTCTCCGACTTTGTTTTTCTCTCTCCATCTCATAAAGCTTTATTTTATTATGGATTTGTTGTTCTGAGATGAATTAGGATGGGGAGGGCTAACAAAATTGGATATTTTACATAAAACAAAGGTCTATTCAAAAGAAGAATGTCTATTTGTTACGTTACAAAACTACAACAACATATGTTAAATATATTCGAATGTTAATATGAATTAAGGGAAACTAAATGGGAGAGAGAATGAAGGAAAAACGAAGAATAGTACAATGGGTCTAAAATAAAAGAATTATCTACATGAGGATGTTTTAGTTTCACAAATTACAAGATGTTTCTTATTAATTTTTCTAACAGCCCTATAAGACCATTTTTAAACAAACTAAAAGCTAACAAATGTCTAAGCCTCTAAGCCCTTCTAGCCTCGTAATTCCAAAAGTTATCATGACATCGGCAAATAATGATGTGGTTTCTTCCGGAGCGAGCTTCCTATTGACATTGGTCACAGGACGTAAGCAGTACTTCTCACAAACTCAACAGTGTTTTAAAAATCGTCCCAATGGCTCAAGGTCATTTTATAGTTTATGTCACATTCCCTTGTAACACGTAGTCCGTATGGAAAAGGTAGAGTTATAATCTAAAATACTAAATAATAGAAAACCTTCTGAGAGCACTTCTGACATTGCCCAGTTCATTCCTGTTTTTCTTTGTCATCTCATCTTTTTTCGTGATGTAACGTACATACTTTCCTATCCGCCAAATATAAAAGAAAACCATAAAGATAAATATTACCTTCTATTTGCATATCTTAGCTGTGTAGCACTTCAAATGCATTTTGCATATTTTATTGTTCTGATTTAGATACATTATATATCACCGGTGTACATTGAAAATCTTGTATCCCCTTTTGGCTCTTCTTTTTTTTGTCCCCTTGCTAGGTCGTTTGCTGACATTTGATAAACCTTGAGAATTCTCTTTTTCGATTCAGAATATTTATGATTCAATGTTTATCACTATTTTTCATGTCTTCTAGAAACTTAAAACTCTAATTGGTAAAAACTCACTTTTTGCGTAAAACATGTAATGAGTTTTAACGGTTGATCCAGAGGTCATGATAAAATAGTTGGAAAAAGTCAAGCTGATTAAGTTGCTTCTAGATTTAGATGGACATCCCTTACGATAGTTGTTTCGCTATTATTTTCAGCAGGTTATGGAGATGCTATCCCTATATTTTCGTTTTAATTAGATATTACTAGTGGACTATATAGGACAAGTCTATCTTTACAGTTCAGTATACGATTCTGGACGAACATTGACTGTTTACGCGCCTCAGAGTTCGTAAATGAACAAGACCCCTTAGGTTTTGAAAAATTTCCAGCTATTGACGAAGAGCAAAAAATAGGAAATATCTAAGACTCTTCAAATTCAGAGGCAGTGTCATCTTTCTGGACAAACTTGTCCTTCTAGTAGGAGATCTCTTTTGCTTTGATAAAACTAAAGAGTAATTTTGTCTATTATTGTTACAGCAGCTTTCTGAACTACATCTGTTAGTTTGTAGGAATACTTGACGACTTTATTTGAATTTAATGATTTGAATTTATAAGCAAGCGAGCAGTTTAAACTATATTAATTAAGGAAGTGCCCTTTGTAAGGCTGGCTAAAGAAATAGACTATTATCAAGAAAAATACTTATTTCACGACATTGTATGGCAAATAAAATGGACCATGATCAAGAAAAATACTAATTCAACGACAGTGGAAGAAAAAACGTGAGTATAACACAATTGCAAAAAATATGCGAAAAAAGAAAAGGAAAAGAAAAGCAAGAGGTTTTGAGAGAGAATGCACACTCTCCTATCAATATCTCTGCATAAGATAAATAAAAAAAAACTAATTTTTTTAGCTGAAAGTAAGGAGCGACATTAAAACTTAAAACGAACAGAAATTACTCCGTATATGAAATGGGTTGTCCCCTCCACAATCCCTCGCTCTTTACGCTAAAGCTTTTAATTGTTTTAAAAAGTAGAATTGTGGCAAAAAGTCAAACTTTTGCGTAAAGAGCGAGGGATTGTGGAGGGGACAACCCATTTCATATACGGAGTAATTTCTGTTCGTTTTAAGTTTTAATGTCGCTCCTTACTTTCAGCTAAAAAAATTAGTTTTTTTTTATTTAATTTCTGAACGTTTTTGAATTAATGCATGTTTGGTTTTGGCTCTCCGCACATAAATTATTAAAATGAAATTTGCATATTAATTCCTTTTTTGGCTAAATGGCTTTCTCTTAGTTTTGGTCAGATGATTTTGAGAAATAAGGGGTGAGGAAGGAGGCCTAGTTGCCCTGTAATTTTTCGGTTACTTAAAAAGACAACTAGAACTTTTAATTTTAACGAACGTTTTTATTAGTAAAAAATATGCGTAACTTAAGAATTAACTTACGTAACAAACTTTCATAACCTTATATTTTTATTATGTATACGAGGGGGTTTGTACCCTCGTTAATACCTCGCTCTTTACACTAAATCGTAAGTTTTGTCCCAATTCTTTAAGAATGACCCCTGAATCAGAAAGGCCGTAGAATAAATAGTTGAAATTACTAAAAATACTTTAGCATAAAGAGCAAGGTATTTATCTCCTCCTAAATACCTCGCTCTTTATGCTAAAGTATTTTTAGAACCCCTCATATGCGTAATAATCTCTGTTCGTTTTAAGTTTCAATGCTACTTCTTCCTTTCATTTGAAAAAACGTTTTCATGTTTATTTTTCATTGTTTTCTTATAGTAATGCTAGAGAATCCTGCGCCCTTTTCATTGAATTTTTCTTCCCCCATGACAGATTCCTCCAAGGAAAGATCCTCCAACATAGCCCCCTCTCCTCAGCCCCACCCCCAAATAAAATAAAATCCCCCTGAAAACGTCTGTACACTTCCCAATAACCATTACTATATGTAAACACTGGTCAAAGTTTGTAACTTGCAGCCCCTCCCCCAGGGATTGTGGGGGAGTAAGTCATCCCCAAAGACATAGTTATTATGGTTTTCGACTACGTTGAACAAAATGGCTATCTCAAAATTTTGATCCGTTGACTTTGGGAAAAAAATGAGCGTGGGAGGGGGCCTAGATGCCCTCCAAATTTTTTGGTCACTTAAAAAGGGCACTAGAACTTTTCATTTCCGTTAGAATGAGCCCTCTTGCGACATTCTAGGACCACTTGGTCGATACGATGACCCCTGGGAAAAAAAAAAAAAAAAAAAAACAAACAAATAAACACGCACCCGTGATTTGTCTTCTGGCAAAAAATACAAAATTCCACATTTTTGTAGATAGGAGCTTGAAACTTCTACAGTAGGGTTCTCTGATACGCTGAATCTGATGGTGTCATTTTCGTTAAGATCCTACGACTTTTAGGGGTTGTTTCCCCCTATTTTTATAAGTAAGGCAAATTTTCTCAGGCTCGTAACTTTTGATGGGTAGGACTAAACTTGATGAAACTTATATATTTAAAATCAGCATTAAAATGCGATTCTTTTGATGTAGCTATTGATATCAAAATTCAATTCTTTAGAGTTTTGGTTACTATTGAGCCGGGTCGCTCCTTACTACAGTTCGTTACCACGAACTGTTTGACAAATATGGCAATGGTAAAAAAAAGAACAAAATGTACAAAACGTGTATTCGCATACGAGTTTTTTTCTGGATATACGAACTGAGACTAAGTTTTCGTCACTCTTGCGTTTGGGTTGCTGCTTTATCGTTTGCAAAATTATTTCACGCATGAGATAAAAGGTTTGATATTTAGGGAGAGGGTAGGTGTTCAAGATAATGGGTTTAATTTAATTCCAGAATGTTGTAAGTGAATATTTACGGATCGTATATAACTGTTTGTCCCTCCACCCTTAAGGACAATTACATGGGTGGGTCCTGAGCCTCTTCCTGGAAATGCTAGCCTATACTCTCATTCAGGTCTTTTCATCAGCTTAATGTTTATTTAATAAAATTAATCATATTAATAGAATTTATTTATTTATAGTTCTACCTATTGGAATACTGAGAGAGCCGTTCTTTCATTTGGATTACCCTAGGTAAGTATATTTATTTATATTAATTGTATTCATGCAAACTCACAGAAATTCGGTATAGGCTGTGAAGTCAACATTGTGTTCTGAAGAAAGGGAAAGAAGACTTTAAAGTACTTTTGTGCAGTGGTCACCTCTCTTTATAAATTTAATAAGCAAAAAAGTTATGTTCTTAATAGCCTACCCAAAAGGAATTCCTTATCTGTTGCTGCAACTTCTAAAAAGATTCTAATTTTTCCCCAGAGCTCATTTAACGTTCAAAAAGTTTCGATCAGCTGTAGAATATACATTATTAAGAAAAAAGCTACAGTTTAAGCTCTAGTTTCGATCCCAGGTGCAGTGTTCGTCATAATACACCCAGCAACAACAGAGCCATAGTAGGGCGAAGTCTTGAAAATAAACCTAGAAATTCCTGGTTTGGAAAGACACCTCAAATCAAGTCTTGTGTTTTGAATGGCACAAGATGCTAGACTCTGTGTAGAATTAAATGAAAAAAACAAGTTTTTTAACTGAAAGTAAGGAGCGACATTAAAACTTAAAACGAACAGAAATTACTTCGTATATGAAAGAGGCTGCCTCCTCATCAACGCCCCCCTCTTTGCGCTAAAGTTTGACTCTTTCTCTCAATTCTTCTTTTTAAAACAGTAAAAAAAATTTAGCGTAAAGAGCGGGGATTTTAGTAGATAGGAGTTTGAAACTTTTACAGTAGGGTTCTCTGATACGCTGAATCTGATGGTGTGATTTTCGTAAAGATTCTATGACTTTTAGGGCGTGTTTCCCCCTATTTTCTAAAATAACGCAAATTTTCTCAGGCTCGTAACTTTTGATGGGTAAGACTAAACTTGATGAAACATATATATTTAAAATCAGCATTAAAATGCGATTCTTTTCATGTAGCTATAGGTATCAAAATTCCATTTTTTAGAGTTTTGGTTACTATTGAGCCAGGTCGCTCCTTACTACAGTTCGTTACCACGAACTGTTTGATTCAATGAGATCCAAGTAAATTGGTTGATTTTCAGAATGCATTCACACAAATCTCTGTGACTCATAAGTATATAACTAAATAAGAAACTGTGCCTACATAGCATATATCCTCGTGCCCAAAATAAGAGAATTTATTTTATATTTTTATAATTTAACAGGAGAGCAAAGACGTTGTATATAAGTTATTGTGAGGACCCAAAGACTCGTTGTAGGTATTTGTGGGTCTTATTACAACGAATCTATTAAAGATTTACTTATTTAAGATTTACTTATTAAACTTGGGCAAATCAAAATTAGCGTAGGTGTTAAATTTTTCGGCGAAATGGCTTTCTCAATGGACACCGCCCTTTTAAAAGGGACCCTATTCACCCACATAACATAATAAATTCAAAGCGCAAACACCAAGCTCGTTTTCAAACTATAAACAGTTCCCTATGATAAAATACAATACCAACATTTAAATAAAAAAATTAAAAACTATTATTTCTTAATGTTTTTACTCCTTAAAAGTTATCTCTGACAGCTCCAATGGACGTAAATACATTCGTATAGGGCATAGCAGACTTTATCATAGCCTAAGTTTGTAAAACGCTAGGAACCCAGCTGAAAATATTCTACTGGGATTATAAAGGAATAATTTTGCAGAAACTTTAACTATGTCTCGAAAAATAATAGTCAATACTTAAAGTTTCTCATGGAAACCTATCAACGATATTACCTTCAACGAGTCTCAATAAGAAAACATGAAAAATTTTATTTTGTAGCTGAAAGCTGTGCTTTTATTTTGGAATATATTAGGTAGTATCTGAGCAAGAGCTATTGAGACCTTTTTCAATACCAATCATGACATGTATTCCCTACCTCCTAAGGAGTAAATATGCTTCTGTAACGAGTAAATAAAGATTCACTAAAGCGATCTTTCTTACTTTTTGATAGATTAGTGAAAAGAATTCATTTTAAATACATTTGTTTTCTTAGTGGTGATAATTTAGTATGGAGACTAAGGCTGAAAATCTGGTGAAATAATGGTTTTAGGGGTGTAAATAATCTGGGAGATCTAGGACTAAATCAACCATACTGATTAGGGATATGTCAGGATTATAAATGCTAAACTCAAGCTTGATAGTTCCGCACTATAAAGATCGTTGGTTTTTTTGGCTCAGACCAAGTCCAGCTTTCCACTAAAATATTGTACTTGTTTCCTGCATACCTAGTCAAAATCTTAAAGTCACCAACAGTTTGGCAAAAACCAGACACCAATTTTCATTTCATTATTGTTATGGCCTGTATCGATGTCCTGGAATGAAGAAATCACATGAGTGACGCCAGGACAAAAAATCATGAATTTAGGTTTCCTATAATACTGGCTAAGCACAATAGCTAGCTGGTTATTGGTGTGTTATTTATGTGGGTCATGCACAGGCGCCATTACACAAACAGAAACTTAATCAAGTAAGCTTCAATAAGGTCAGCTAAAATCAAGTCACTATATTTAGACAATATTAGATTTGCAAAATAGTTGGCTATTAAAATTTCGCCTAATATATGCAAGACTTATACGCATTATAAACCCGCATTATAAACTTATACGCATTATAAACCCGCATACCAATGATTCCTAAAAACAAGACAAAATAATAATATGTTTTTAAAGACATATCATCGAACGTCAAATATTTGACTATATTCCTATCACCAGTGTGGCAGCAGTGCTTGCACTCTCCGCAAATTTTCGGGGGTTTCCCTAAATTCGTTAATATGAAGCAATAAATTGCCAATTTCCATCAACCTAGTTTTTGACGAGATTTTAGAGAATCTAATTATGTCTCGGGGAAACTCGGAGAAGCCCCAAAAAGTCAGAGATAGTGGAATTACAACACGACAGCAATAATAACAACAAAACCATTAGAAAATTGCAGTGTCATCTACTTAGCCAAGAATAAGTCAAGAGTAAATTGAAATAATTTACCCATGAAGTGCGCTACGGCCATCTTTATATAGTTACAATCAGCAGGTCGAAAGTATTGTTTGCAAAACTCAGAAGCCATGTACTAAGATATTTCATAAAAATTGTTATTTCTTCACTTTTTTATTTTGGCCTTTAAACTAGTAGATAATCCACTGAGAATTCAAGTAAATCAGCACCCATTTCATTAATCGTCGTTTCCCTAAGTATTTCTCTTATCTTCTGAATAGTTTGAATGTCGCTTACTGCCTTTTGAATTAGAAATACTGTTTTAATTTTGTTTCTCATTTTGCTTTTTTGAATGTAATTACTAATTAGTTTGACGAATTGAATTATTCCATTGTTTTTGTCTTTTTCAGCTTTCTGACGTATCCAAGCCTTGGAGTTGTTATAGGACATGAAACTATCCATGGATTTGATGAACATGGTAAGTTTAACAGCACTAACGGTTACCGTATTAGGTTTCTGTTTCTATTTACTGTTTACTATTTCTTTAATCTTTTGATTTTCTTTTCTGACTCTTAGAATATTATTCACTAAATTTTTTTCAATAATTACGTCTAGAATATCTTGTAACTTAATAATATGTAAATTTTTGTTATTTCCATAAAATTGTACGGCGTATTATTAAGTTTACGATTCTTTAAAAAAGTACGCAAGATCCAAGACTTACTAAAATTTATAAAGATTTTCATCTAAAAATCATGTAAAAAATTGGCTATGGAAGGTGCTGTCTCCTAAATATCTACTTCTAAGTTACGATGGGCCTCTATTCAAAAGAATATTCTGTTAATGTTTCCAGAAGCAGATCGGGGAGATTCTGTATATACTTTTTGTATTTAATTATATGCTATTAAACTCATCAGACATACATCTTATTAGTTTGGAAAACAGGTCTGCAAATAACTATTTAAAATGAAATTTTGCAGAAAGTGCATTGTTGTATGAACAAAAGAAAAAGCAAATAAACAGCGGTGATAAAATTTGACAGAGAGGTACAGAATAAGAGAGAGATAAAGAGGGAAAATAAGATATAAAAAAGAGATTAAGGGAGAAGGAAAGAGAGAGGGAGAGAGAGAGAAATCAAATGAAAAATCATGTACACTCTATGGAGATATGAAGCAGTAATATTTGTCAAAACTATTTTATAGCCTAGTTTTTTTTGCTCCAATAGACTATTATCGAAATATCGATCTTGTTTTCGACAAATTGTTGCTTAGCCTTTTTTTGTGCTATCCGTGCCATAAATTGTTACCTAAAAATTGTGAGAACTTAAATTTTTCATTCGAATGAGCCAATCTAAATATTCTATAATCGTCAATTCGGTAGATCAAACCTGATAAAAAAAAACAAACAAATAAAAACCAGAAAAACACGCAACAGTAAACATCCTTCTTGGGAAAAATGAAAATTTCGTATTTAAACAGATAGGCATGAGCGCCCATAAGGGGGGATAGGAGGACCTGCAGCCCCCCCCCTTGTTGAATGACGCAGTCTTTGTTCTGAGATTTCTATAATACACAATTGGAAGTGCCGATTAGACCCGGTAAGCCCCCCCTAAAATTCAGCTTTTGGGTGCCCATGCAGATAGGGCTTTAAAACCTTTGCTCTATTGTTCTAAGCATGTTGAAGGTAACTGTTCAATTTTCTTCACGAGGATTATTCTGATTAATTTGGGTTGATAACTTCAATTTTGATAAGTTTTATGCATATAAGATCAGCCTAAACACTGAATTTCTGTTGATTTAATAAGTATATTACCAAAGCTTTTCTTAGAGTTTCAGTTCCTATTAAGAGGTTCTCTCACCTCAATTAATCTTTTAATCATTTTTAATATTCTTACCTCGAATGGTACTGTCAAAGATATGCATTTTTAAAGCAACGGTATTTCGCAAGTGTTTCCCATTAAACCCTCTCTTTGGCTATCAACTTTGAACAATCCTGATTTCTCCAATTTTAATTGTTTTATTGTTTCAGTTACATATTGTATTTCCTTGTGTTCTCATTTATAAAAAGAGTCTAGCCGTCTGAGCTGCACGATGTGTAACGGAAACCTTCCAAGACCTGTATAAGGCTTTTCTAGAAAAGGAATTACAGCAATCTTTAGTTTTTTTCCATAAGTTATCACCTTCAAAGATATTAGTTTATTAATTTAATTCTAGGCAAGTATGTCGATTTAGCATTAATTTATTAATAAGCGTTAATTTCTTGGCAATATCCTCTTCTTGTTTAAAATTTGTATGCATTGCAAATTAGTTTTCTTTTCATTTTATGTCATGGTGTTGAGAAACGATCTTTCAAAATCTTAACTGCAACAAAACCGTTAGTTCTTTTTTTCCCTATATATATATATATATATATATATATATATATATATATATATATATATATATATATATATATATATATATATATATATATATATATATATATATATATATATATATATATATATATATATATATATATATATATATATATATATATATATATATATATATATATATATATATATATATATATATATATATATATATATATATATATATATATATATATACTAGCTGTTGGGGTGGCACTTCGCGCCACCCCAACACCTAGTTGGTGGGGGCGCTTCGCGCCCCCCCCAAGCTCCCCCGCGCGCGTAAGTCGTTACGCGCCATATTAGTTACGCGCCATTGTAGTTGTGTCCCTATGTCCCACCTGTGAATATAGATATATATATATATATGTTTTTAACTAAGTAAAACTTGCGAATATACAACATTCTTTGCTGTCCCATTGTCTGTGCATATAAATAGATTGTTTACCGACTCTTGAAAATGCAACATATAATGGTCCATGGGAAAACAATCCGTATTCAGATCTATACCTCATGATTCTAATGATTGCCCTTGAGCTTTGTTGATGGTGATTGCTAATCTACCATTCCCTGTGTCGCCATCGTCATTTATATATCCCCTTGTGCCCCCGGCATCCCCTTTGTAGTTTTGTCCCTGTGTCCAGGTCGTCATTTGTGTCCCGGTGTCCCAGTCTGTGATTTCTCTTTGAGTGTCCCGGGCGTCATTTATATTCCATGTGTCCCGGTGTCTCGGTCGTCATTTATATCCCCCTGTGCCCCCCGGCGTCCCCGTTGTAGTTGTGTCCCTGTGTCCCGGTCGTCATTTATATTCCCTGTGTCCCGGTCGTCATTTGTATCCCGGTGTCCCGGTCTGTATATACATTCGTTTTTTAGTTTTGTTTTTCTCCTTTATTTTTTTCCTTTTTCCTTTTTTTTCTTTTTTAGTTTATTTAGATTTTTAGATTTTTTAGTTTTTTTATTAGTTTTTATTTTTTTTTCTTTTTAGTTTTTTTTGTAGTTTTTACCTTTTTTTTAGTTTTTTTTAGTTTTTTTACTTATATCCTGGTCGTCATTTATACTCCCTGTGTCCCGGTCGTCATTTGTGTCCCGGTGCTTTGTTGATTGCTAATCGAACATTCCTTTTGTCCCGGTCGCTTTCTCTTTGAGTGTCGTCATTCATATTCCCTATGTGCCGGTGTCCCGGTCGTCATTTGTGTCCCGATGTCCCGGTCTGTAATTTCGTCAGTTGAAAACTTATGATGAAATAAATTTTTAATTTTTTCCCTTTTTTTGTTTTTAGTTTTTTTTTATTGGTTTTTACCTTTTTTTAGGTTTTTTAGTTTTTTTCTTTTTTCTTTTTAGTTTTTTTTGAAGTTTTTATCTTTTTAGTTTTTTTATTTTTATTTATATTTTTTTAGTTTTCTTTTTCTCCTTTATTTTTCAGTTTTTTCCTTTTTTTAGTTTTTTTTCTTTTTTAGTTCTTTTAGTTTTTACCTTTTTTAGTTTTTTTTAGTTTTTTTAGTTTTTTAGCTTTTTTTTTTTTTTTATTAGTTTTTAGTTTATTTTATGGTTTTTTTCCTTTTTTTAGTTTTTTTTTAGTTTTTTATCTTTTTTTAGTTTTTTTTTAGTTTTTAAGCTTTTTTAGATTTTTTTATTTTGTTTTCTTTTTTTTGTAGTTTTTACCTTCTTTAGATTTTTGCTTCTTTTATTTTTTTAGCTTTTTTAGTTTTTTTTTCGTTTTTTCTTTTTAGTTTTTTTGTAGTTTTTATCTTTTTTATTTTTTTGTATTTTATTCATATTTTTTTAGTTTTCTTTTTCTCTTTTATTTTTCAGTTTTTTCCTTTTTTTAGTTTTTTTTCTTTTTTAGTTTTTAGTTTTTTTTAGTTTTTTACCTTTTTTTAGTTTTTTTTAGTTTTTTAGTTTTTTAGCTTTTTTAGTTTTTTTATTAGTTTTTATTTTTTTTTGTAGTTTTTGCCTTTTTTTATTTTTTTCAGTTTTTTTTTAGTTATTAGATTTTTACCTTTTTTTAGTTTTTTTAGTTTTTTTTTCTTTTTAGTTTTTTTTGTAGTTTTTACCTTTTTTAGTTTTTTTCTTCTTTTGTATTAGTGTGAAATAATTCAGACGTCATATGCGGACAAACATGACGTCACCTGATCCACACACAGATCCACACACAGACAACTTATTTTTATATATATAGATATATATATATATATATATATATATATATATATATATATATATATATATATATATATATATATATATACCATTAGATCCATTGTTTTAAATGAACTTTTGCAATGATGTTCTTATAGTGCTCGCTCTTGCTGCCTTCTATATTTCTATATGTCTTGTTTAAAAAAAAAAAAAAAAAAAAAAAAAAAAAAAAAAAAAAAAAAAAAAAAAAAAAAAAAAAAAAAAACAAGAACGTAGGTGATTGAGCTGCGGGAAGGGCTGGGACGGATGTCTAAAGTGTTTAAGACCTTTATTTATGTGATAGGTTTTATATTTTTATGCTAAGATTTCATACAGGTCTTAGGTTTAAGGTTTCACACAAATCTTAGACATTTTTCATTGCGCTTTGTGTATCTAAGATGTTCAGGCTCGTTAGTGAGTCCAGTCACGAAAAAAAAAAGGAAGACAAATGGAAAAGCATTTTAAACGTAGTAAATGGTTCTGGAAAACCTATATTTATTCAAAGAAGAACGAATTACAAAGTGGTGGATTTTATGTCTATTAAAGCCTTGTATTTTTGACAATATTTCTAATTGAAAAGTATTGAAGATGGAAAAAGCCGAGTCCCCAATTTGACCCATTTGTATGTTTATTTGCGCTGAAAGATATTTTGTTGCGCTAAAAGATTTTCCAGGTCCTTATTATTCCTATTTGTGGTTTCTCAAATACAAGTGTCAGACTTAGGATGTCAAACAAAGTGTCAATTGGTTTTTTTTTCTGAATTAAAAATAATGACTCAGTTACAAATAAACCGAAAAATTGAAGAAATTCAGATCATAAAAATGCAACCAGAAGATACATATTCTTTTCTATTTTCTAACAGATATTTCAACAAGTAGCTTTATATTATGGTCTACACTTATGCATTGACTTAGTTATTAAATTCTTCACAACCTTTTTGGGGATCGCTCATACCGTTGAGAATTACATTAAGTACTAAGTAGCAAAATAAACCGAAAAATACTTAAGATGCTGCAATGCAATAAAAATAGTAAAGAAACTTAATAAAATATTCAATAAAATGAAATAGAATACGAAAATAAAAATAAACCACAACAATAAAAGACAAATAGTGCTTGAAATACTTAAAAATACTCAAGATCTATTTTAGGCGTGCCCCAAGATTTCTTCAATAAACTATTCTCTATCGAAAGCTACGTTGCTAATACTTCGGACGGCAGTTCGTTTTAATTTTTTTTTCTTAGGGAGGCGATTTGATGGCTATGGAAATCACTCTTCTTGGTGGTCTGAGTCCATGATGGAGCCATTTCGAGAGAAAGTAAGCTGCTTTGTGAAGCAGTACAGCCAGTTCAACATTGAAGACACTGGTTTTAAGGTACTCTTTCTAATTAGCAAGTATATTTTGTTTTAAGGGTGGATTCAGACGGGTATCAAACTGAGATGTGTCATTACTAAATTATCATGTGTTATTACTAAATTATTACTAAATTACTACTAAATTATCACAGCACCAGCTTTGCATGCTCCTGTCACGCCTCAATCTAGTCAGAGCTTAAAAACATTTATTCCAATGGGTTAGACTGAAAAATAACACAGACTAAAAATAGATGTAATTACATAAAGTAAAATATTTTTGACTTTAAGTTTATTCTACCTTCTGCAGAAGCTAACTTACTTCATTGTTCTTTGTGCAAGTATTGTTGTATTTTGCTTCTCAGGGCGATTTTTTAACTTCTTTCAAGAATGTTTTATCTTAAAGAAATATGTATGGTTTTATGATAAAATTGAAGAAATTCGGATCATAAAAATGCAACCAGAAGATACATATTCTTTTCTATTTTCTAACAGATATTTCAACAAGTAGCTTTATATTATGGTCTACACTTATGCATTGACTTAGTTATTAAATTCTTCACAAACTTTTTGGGGATTGCTCATACCGTTGAGAATTACATTAAGTACTAAGTAGCAAAATACAAAGTACAGAAAAAAAAAGAAGATGAGTATGAAATGCTATACATTCTGTAAAAGAGATCTCAGGCCTGCTCAACATATGTATAATAGTAAAGCCCCATAGGTGGCTCCGGTGTCTCCCCCTCCTAAACACATTGTTTTTAACGCTAAAGTTTGAATTTTGTCTCAATTCTTTAAGAATGACTCTAAACACAAGGGTTGTTTAATTAGAATAATCAGAAGCTTTTTTAAAAGTACTAAAAAAGCTTTAGCGTGAAGAGTAAGGTGTTGAGGAGGGGGCAATACCCCTCATATACGTAATAATTTCTATTCATTTTAAGTTTTAATGTTGCTCCGTACTTACACTTGAAAAAAACTGTTTTTATATGTTTAATCTATTACGTGGCTACACAGGTTACTATCATTGTTTGATTTGTTCTGCGCTAAGCAACTTGCTAGCGGTTAAACATAGCCATACACGGGGGGTTCTTTTTCTTTCAAACATAAGGGTGTTCAGGTTTGGAATGAAATATCAGACAAAACAATTTGCTTATTTCCTTTATTTGAGTTTAGACTAAAGAATTTCTTTTTGTCTGGCGAGTGTCCAGTAATTTGGTTTGTACGATTTTCTATCATTATGACTGATGTTTTGTTATTTCTGTCAATGCTGTTAACTGATAGTGTTTTTCGCATTTTTCTTAGCAATTTTTCTAAGTGTTTTTCTAAATGTTGTTCTAAGTGTTTTTCTAAGCTATATAATGCTCAGGTCTATATCTTGGCCAAATGGCATGTTTGTTAAGTCCTGAGCACCTCCGTAATGTATACTTTTATGAAATAATACTAGTCTGAAGTTGGAAGTCTAAATCATTATCAAGCTTACACACTTTGAGTGCTTTGTATGCACACTTTGTGCATAATATGTTGCAGCATAATATGTTGCTGCATAATATATTGCAACATATTATACTGCAACATATTATGCTGCAAATAAAGACCCTCGGAGGTCGAAGATACGCTCAAAATGCATAGCATTTCACCACGTGGACTTTTTCTATCCATGGTTTTCATTTGCACTTTAAATTTTATTTCACCAGAGTATTGCTTTTGATTGCCTTTGCTTCTGCTTTTTTGATTGCTTTTGATTCGATTTTTTGAGTTTTGGTTACTATTGAGCCGGGTTGCTCCTTACTACAGTTCGTTACCACGAACTACTTGATTTCACCAGAGTGTTGCTTTTGATTGCCAACGTCTATAACATGTTGCAGTAATGGTAAATTTATTTCGCCTCTGAACTAACAAGTATTTAACTGCTGTTGACCAGAAAGTTCGCTGCCATATGATAAATGATCGGCTCACTTTGTAAATATATACAGTTGCACAAGCTCCTATCTTCTTCATTGAAAGATTTCGCGACATAGTTCTGTTTTGAATAATTTCTGATACCACACTGGCTAAGCATAACAAAACGAAAAAAAATTACGCAAAGAAGAGAAAGCGAGGATAATAATATCCATGGCTGTTAAACTAGCTGTTATTATCTTTGTTTTCTCTTCTTAATGATTTTATGCTTTTTGTTCTTCTGTTCAAAATTCGACTGTCAATCGGGAATACTATTAGGTATTTTCGAAAAATTGTTATGTCCCATTTTTTAAAAAAGGTTACATTGCTGCATATAAATTTATGCTGTGGGTAAGCTAATGTTTGGCAAGCCTGTGTATCCACAAAATGACTTGTGGACAAATACCTACCGTACTGTATTCAAAGCTACTGAGCAGTAATTATATGCATATATGTAGTTTTACATTTTTCGGTTGTGGGAGAATTGCTCCTCGTCCAATTCTTTTTCTATTAGAAAAGGCTTTGAGTCCCCTCTATTTGTGGAAAAACCATTGCCGTAACTTCTCAGCATTTTTTTTTTCTCTAGAATGATGGCAATGTAACAGTTGGAGAAAATCTTTGTGATAATGGTGGTTTAGCATTGGCTTATCGAGCTTATGATCTACACAGGCTTCAAGAGCCTCAATTGAAGCTCCCAGGATTATCAAATTTTTCGGATGACCAGCTTTTCTTTATCAAATTCGGACAGGTAATACTACCACTATTACAAAAATAAATTACGGGAAGTAGTACGCAAATTTTACTGGTTCAGTTTTATGTCTCGTAGACAAGTTTTCGAATTAACTGTTTCCGAATTTAAAAGTTTTCGAATTAAACTCACCTTAACGGGAAAAAAAGAAAATTTTGAAGGAACCTAAAATACTGACATTCATACAAAAAAGTTTGAGCAATTTACCATATGATACGAAAAACATAATCAAGTCCACTTGAGGCTTCTCTTGTTGGCATTGTTTTTGACTTTCAACAATCTTTTTTTTTGTGGTTTATTAAGTTTAGTTTCATATTTTGTTCAAATTAGGACTCAATGAATTTCCTGAGATTGACACAAATTGTGCGAAGACCACTGAAATATCGTCTTTAAAACAGTACAATGGAACCCCACCAGGGCTTTGTAATAGAACTAGCCAATTACCCGGCATTCATATACACAACCCTCAGAGAAGCTAAATATGTCCTTTTAGTATTCTACTCCTAATTCATTTTTAGAGCTTCCTGGAAGACTGTATTCTTTACAAATACTCAAGCAATGATTTTATCAAAATCTGGCTGTGGACTGAATTAAATTCTGTTTTAAGAAAATTATCTATGAATAGTGAAGGATTGACACAATCCGTGGTTGCTCAACTTTCAACTTCAACTTTTTCTTTATTCAACTTAAAAAATACAAAAACAGTATTATGCCTCAACAGAGAGCAGAGCTCGTAAGGCTAGGACAGCGCAAAAATGTAGAAAAAAACATCAACATCTCATCGTAATAATGATTCCAAAATCTAACACGGCAAAAGACAAACAAAATAGAAAAAACTTATAAAAGAGAAGTAACAAGGACAAGTAAATAAATAAATATCGGGCAGGAGGGGCGTGGGAGGCCATCCCAGACACAGGGACAGAAAAACAAAACATACAAATAAGAAGATCAAATAATTTAATTTTCCATCATCAATGGTGAATAATAAAAAAATTAGCAATCAATCTTTAATATTTGCTTTTTTAAATTTAGTTGAGATTTTTGGGATGGATCAAACAGAATTTTATCATTTAGCTTATAATTGTTAGCAATGAAGGGTATTTGGTACCTAATCGAAAACCTTGACCTTTCAGAACTTACAAAAGGAATTCGGTACATCCCAGATCTCTAACAATCCGAACGAGGAAGTAAAATTAACAGAGATTTGTCATAGGAATAATTTTTAGAATTTTGGATTTGAAAATCCCATATGGAAGTATTTAATACTCGTATATCATTTAGATCTAACAAATTTAAGAAGAGGAATAATGTTTTAGTTTCCGAAACATTTTCATGTTTTGAAAGTCGATGTAAAAAATTTCCAAGTATTCTTATTGCCTTATTTTGTAGTACCTGTAAGGGTTTTATATGCTTCCAAAATGTATTACGATATACAACTGAGCAGTAATTCAAATAAGAAGTAATTAGAGAGTGGTAAATTATTTTTAAAAGGGTAAAAGGAAAAATATTCTTCACACGATACATCGGCCCAATATTTTGAGCAAGTTTTAATCTTAAATACTCAATATGATTATGAAATGACAAAAGGGGATCAAGAAAAACTCCTAAATAACGATATGATTGGACCCTACAAATTTTTTGGTCACCAACCTGAAGCTCCTGACAAGAAATCTCTCGAGTGGCCACGTTTTGAACGACCAAAAACCATAAAATTAGTTTTTGTAAAATTTGGTACTAGATTATTAGAAACAAACCATCGATTTACTGAGGTACACTTATAGTCAGATTTTCGATCAATGTCAATGAATCCCTAGCTTTAACTGTTATAGCTGTATCATCTGCAAATAGAATTGCATGGCTAATATTCTCATGCAAACCTCGTGGAAGATCATTAATATAAATAAAAATAAAAGTGGACCTAATACTGAGCCTTGGGGGACACCAATATCAATATGACTTTTTAAATTAGTCATTTTTCCACCGAAATCTACTGTAATTTTGCGTCCGCACAGGTATGATTTAATAATTTGTAATCATTTCCCTCTTATCATTATCTTGTCATTTTGTTAAGAAGAATTTAATGATTTAAAGTGTCAAATGCTTTTTTTTATATCATAGAAAACAGTAGCCACATGGAAATCATCATCTAAACAATCATTTATTTCTAATGAAAGAGCTGCAACGGCGTGCTCTGTCGAACAGTTTGCCCTAAATCCAAATTGATATTTGGTAAAGAAATTTATTTTTTCTAAATAACTAGAAATCCTTTCTTTTAAAATTTTTTCAAACACTTTAGATAATGGTGATAAAATTGCAATTGGACGATAATTACTTACATCAGATTTATCGCCTTGTTTATACAACGGAATTACTCGGGCAATTTTCCATCTACTAGGAAATATACCTGAATTGATACTCAAATTGAAAATGTGGACAAGTGGTTCAAAAATAACTCCGGCAATGCTCTTTAACAAATTTGTTGATAATTCATCATATCCCACTGAATTACCGTTTTTTATATTTTTGATAATCTTATGGAATTCTGCAAAACTAACAGGGGCCAGAAATATGCTCGTACATTCATTGGGGGGTAAATATTCTTTATGCGACCTGTAAGGGGACAAATCTATTCCTGCTGAAACAATTGCTTGACCAACACCAGCAAAATAATCACTAAACATATTAGCAACATCTTGCGGTTCTCTAACTTCTACACCATCTATATTAATTAATACCTCAGGATGTGATAACTTTTTATTTTTTCCAATTTTATCCTTAATTGAATTCCAAGTTTTTCGAGGAGAATCAGAATTTTAAATGAATTTTCATAATACACTCTTTCATTTTCTCTAAGAATCCTTACTAACAGATTTTTATATTTTTAAAACGTATTATATTTATTTCAGTGGGATACTTCCTTTTAATTATATATAAGCGATTTTTTTTCATTAATAGACCTCAAAAGTGATGCATTTACCCATGGTTTTCTTGGTCTTTGCCTCTTTCCTTTCAGATTTCTATACGGGCAAAATTTATCAAGCTTTTCAGTCAATATATTATAAAAATTATCTAAGGATTGATCTGGATCTATTTCATCAATTACTGAACTTCACCCTACGTCACCGAGTGCTTCTTTTAATTTTGAAAAAAAAATTTCCCCAAAGTCTCTTCGCTTTGTTGACTTCTTTTCGTTATATGGGAAATATAGCGAAAAATCAGCCATAAGTAGGCAGTGATCAGATGAATCATCAGGAATGACATATGTACTAACAGCACTTTCAGGTGAAAAAATATTATCAATTAGTGAATAGGACGTATCAGTTATTCTGGATGGTACAAGACATACAGCATATAATCCATGAGATAGCGGACATTCTAAGAACCTCAAAGTGTTACTATCCAGTCTATTCTGATTAGCAGAAACAAGGTTCATTAAGTCAATATTAAAATTTCCCATAACTAGATAAGAAGTATTAATTCAAGAATTTTTCAAGAATTTTTCAAGAATTTTTCAGTTAATTTATTCAAGAATTTTTCAAAACAACTCCTAAATTCTATCTGACTAGCTGATGGACTACGGTAAATAACTGCGATTAGAATCTTCTCATTATTTGGAAAAAAACATTCAACAACACAAGATTCAGATTACATTTCAATATTCATTGACAAAAAATCTAGCCTTGCACGGGCTGGTATGCAACTTTTAATTAAAACACCAAGACCACCTTTCTTTTGCATACTCCTCCCAACATGAAACAATTGATAACCATCAACATGGACACTTTCAATTGAAAACTCATCTAAAAAAGTTTCGCAGAAACCGAATATGTCCGTATCAGATGTCGATAGAAAAGTGTCAATTGTATCCCTTGCAGTCCTCCAGCCCCGGCAATTCCAAAACGATATCCTCCTTGTTGTAGAATTTTTCTTTGCCAATCCATTCAAAAATAAATATTGATTTTTTGGTATATCTAAAATGCTGCTATTTTCTTCATTATCACTAGCTACAATATTTTGGAAAACTGAATGAAACAAAAGAGAATCTCGCTCAAATTCTTTTAACCCTGATGATGGAATTCCGTCTCTATCTCTATCCATTATCAAATATTACCACCATGTCAAGAATAACCACAACACGACCCATGCGCCCAACAAACAAAAATAAAAGGTAACAGACACAGAAATAACTAAGAAAAGAAAAAAGAAATGTCTTCATTCTAAGGCAAATTCTTTCAATGTTCTACCGCTATTCATAAAGACATCTATGTGCTTCAAAACAAGCAGTAAAAAAAGATAAATAAAGAGAAAGAACAGTAATAAATATATAGTGCAACAAAAATTAGTGAGAAGATAAATAAAAAACAGATAAATACGAGATAAAACATGATTAAACGCTTTCTACTCGTATATTTTAAAACATACTAACAGGGCGCTTTACTATTAGACAATACGCTTTTATTTCACTGAAACATCACTTGGAAAACTATGATGTACATGTCCTCGGGCGTTCGGAAAGTCGTCAACCTCTGGTATGCTGTCACTAAATGAATATTTTGTAATTGAGCCGTCAGGTCTTTTCACAAACAAGTTTGTCTGAATCCTCTTTGATATCCGTGCCTCATATCTAGGAATCTTCTGCAATTTATCCCGTTTCGCCAAAATCAGCTTACGTATTTTACGAATTTCGGCTGGCACATCATCACTAATAAACAAGTTGCTGTTATTTCCATGAAATGTCTTGTCCTTAAGCTTGCTGGCATTTTTTATAATAGAAAACTTGTCGTCTTTTTTATTTAGTGTTACCTTTAAAAATTTACGATTTCTGTCATATTGCGAGATTGTAAAATTTACTTCAGGCAATTCTAATCCATGGCGAAGAACTTCTGTGAATAAAGCTTTAGCGTTATCAATATCCTCGCAAACTGCATTCCATATGATGATATTATTTTCTAACTTGGCGGCTTCCAATTTCACAATCCGACACATTGAATCTTCATTTTTTCTTTTTAACTTTGTTAATTCATCAGTACAAGTTTTTAATTGCCAATTGAGGCAGGACGTATCATCTTCAATTTTTCCAATTTTCAATTCACTATTAACCACCTTATTTATAAGAAGCGAATGTTCTTTATCCAGATTAAATAAAAAAAAAAACAAGTTTTTTAACTGAAAGTAAGGAGCGACATTAAAACTTAAAATGAACAGAAATTACTTCGTATATGAAAGGGGCTGCTTCCTCATCAACGCCCCGCTCTTTACGCTAAAGTTTGACTCTTTCTCTCAACTCTTCTTTTTAAAACAGCAAAAAACTTTAGCGTAAAGAGCAGGGCGTTGATGAGGAAGCAGCCCCTTTCATATACGAAGTAATTTCTGTTCGTTTTAAGTTTTAATGTCGCTCCTTACTTTCAGTTAAAAACTTGTTTTTTTTATTTAATTTCTGGACGTTTTTGAATCAATGCATGTTTTGACTTTGGCTCTCCGCAGAGGAATAATTAAAACGAAATTTGTATATTTTTTTTTTTTTTTGACTAAATGGCTTTCTCATAGTTTTGATCGAATGATTTTGAGAAAAAAAGGAGCAGGGGAGGAAGCCTAGTTGCCCTCCGATTTTTTGGTTACTTAAAAAGGCAACTAGAACTTTTAATTTCTTACGAATGTTTTTATTAGCAAAAGATATAAAAAAAAAGATATACGTAAAAAGATATACGTAACTTATAAATTAGCTTACGTAACGGACTTTTGTATTCTCTTGTTTTTAGTACATATATGAGGGGTTCACCCACTCGTCAGAACCTTGCTCTTTACATTAAAGCTCAAATTTTGTCCCAATTCATAAAGAATGACCCCTGAATCACAAAAGCCGTAGAATAAATAGTTGAAATGATTAAAAATACTTTAGCATAAAGAGCGAGGTATTAGGAGGAGGTGAGCCCCTCATATGCGTAATAATTTCTGTTCGTTTTAAGTTTTAATGCTGCTCCTTACTTCCAGTTGAAAAACTTTTTCATAATTATTTTTTTATTGTTTTTTTTAAATAATGCTAGAAAATCCTGCGCTCCCTTCATGGAAATTTGCTTCCCCCATGACAAATTCCTCGATGGAAAGTTCCCCCCAACATATCCTCCTCTTCTCAACCCCTCCCCCAGCCAAAAAAATCCCCCTGAAAACGTCTGTACACTTCCCAATAACCATTACTATATGTAAGCACCGGTCAACGTTTGTAACTTGTAGCCTCTCTTACGGGGACTGTGGGGGAGTAAGTCGTGCCCAAAGACATAGTTATAAGGTTTTTCGACTACGCTGAATAAAATTGCTATCTCAGAATTTTGATCCGTTGACTTTGGGAAAATAATTAGCGTGGGAGGGAGCCTAGGTGCCCTCCAATTTTTTGGTCACATAAAAAGGACACTAGAACTTTTCATTTCCGTTAGAATGAGCGCTCTCGCAACATTTTAGGACCACTGGGTCGATACGATCACTCCTGGGAAAAAAAACAACAAAAAAACAAACAAATAAACACGCATCCGTGATCTGCCTTCTGGCATAAAATACAAAATTCTACATTTTTGTAGATAGGAGCTTGAAACTTCTATAATAGGGTTTTCTGATACGCTGAATCTGATGGTGTGATTTTCGTTAAGATTCTATGACTTTTAGGGGGTGTCTCTCCCTATTTTCTTAAATAAGGCAACAATTTTCAGACTTGTAACTTTTGATAGGTAAGTCTCAACTTAATGAAACTTATATATTTAAAGTCAGCATTAAAATGTGATTCTTTTGATGTAGCTATTGGTATCAAAATTCCATTTTTAGAGTTTTGGTTACCACTGAGCCGGGTCACTCCTTACTACAGTTCGTTACCACGAACTGATTGATTATCGACCCTTGTAGTAAGAGTACCTAATTGATTACATAAGTTGTCTAATTTATTACCATTTTCTTTTACGATTTCAAGAATTTGCTTAAAATCTGCAGCTAGTATTGATATTTCCGGTTTCGAGCAAGAGCTATCATCTGAGGTGTCTAATGAAATATTCATACCTTCTCGTTTCGGATTTTTCCTTTTACGTCCCATTGTACATTAATATTGTACTAATATCCAAATACTGCATTACTACATATTACCAAATACATATTACTAAATATCCAAAAGTTCTTGAAATAATATTTTCACATAAATCAAACAGTTCGTGGTAACGAACTGTAGTAAGGAGCGACCCGGCTCAATACTAACCAAAACTCTATAAAACGGAATTTTGATACCAATAGTTACATCAAAAGAATCTTATTTTAATGCTGATTTTAAATATATAAGTTTCATCAAGTTTAGACTTACCCATCAAAAGTTACGAGCCTGAGAAAATCTGCCCTTATTTTAGAAAATAGGGTGAAACACCCCCTAAAAGTCATAAAATCTTAATGAAAATCACACCATCAGATTCAGCGTATCATAGAACTCTACTGTACAAGTTCCAAGATCCTTTCTACAAAAATGTGGAATTTTGTATTTTTTGCCCGAAAACAAATCACGGATGCGTGTTTATTTGTTTGTTTGTTTTTTTTTCCCAGGGGTGATCGTATCGACCCAGTGGTCCTAGAATTTTGCGAGAGGGCTCATTCGAACGGAAATGAAAAGTTCTAGTGCCCTTTTTAAGTGACCAAAAAAATCGGAGGGCACCTAGGCCCCCTCCCACCCTCATTTTTTCCCAAAGTAGTCGGATCAAAATTCTGAGATAGCCATTTTATTCAGCATAGTTGAAAAACCTTATAACTATGTCTTTGGGGACGACTTACTCCCCCACAGTCCCCGTGGGAGGGGCTACAAATTGCAAATTTTGACCAGTGTTTGCATATATTAATGGTTATTGGGAAATGTAGAGACGTTTTCAGGGGGATTTTTTGGTTGGGAGGGGAGGTTGAGAAGAGGGGGCTATATGGAGGAAATTTTCCATGGAGGAATTTGTCATGGGGGAAGAAGATTTCCATAAAGGGGGCGCAGCATTTTCTAGCATTATTTTAAAAAACAATGAGAAAATAAATATGAAAAAGTTTTTTTCAACTGGAAGTATGGAGTAGCATTAAAACTTAAAACGAACAGAAAATATTACGCATGTAAGGGGTTCACCTCCTCCTAATACCTCACTCTTTACGCTAAAGGATTTTTAGTCATTTCAACTATTTATTCTACGGCCTTTGTGATTTAGGGGACAAAATTTAAGCTTTAATGCAAAGAGTTATTGACGAGGTATTGACGAGTGGGCGAACCTTCTCATATACGTAATAAAAACATACGAACATAGAAGTTTGTTACGTAAGCTAATTCGTGAGTTACGTATATCTTTTACTAATGAAAACGTTCTTAAAAACTAAAAGTTCTAGTTGCCTTTTTAAGTACCCAAAATATTGGAGAGCAACTGGGCCTCCTTCCCCTCCTTTTTGCGCAAAATCATTCGATCAAAACTATGGGAAAGCCATTTAGCCAAATAAATAAATATGCAAATTTCGCTTTAATTATTCATCTGCGGAGGGCCGAAATCAAAACATGGATTAACTAAAAAACGTTCAGAAATAAAATAAAAAAAAACAAGTTTTTTTAACTGAAAGTAAGGAGCGACATTAAAACTTAAAACGAACAGAAATTACCCCGTATATGAAAGGGGCTGCTCCTTCTTCAACGCCCTGCTCTTTACGCTAAAGTTTTTACTGTTTTCAAAAAGTGGAGTTGAGAGAAAGAGTCAAACTTTAGCGTAAAGAGCAGGGCGTTGAAGAAGAAGGAGCCCCTTTCATGTATGGGGTAATTTCTGTTCGTTTTAAGCTTTAATGTCGCTCCTTACTTTCAGTTAAAAAAACTTGTTTTTTTTATTTAATCCACACAGAGGTCTTAAGTGCGTCTTACTCTGACGAGAGCATAGAATGAACTGATTCATAATTGTACCTACAATATTCATGTGAATATGAAGACTAAATATGAATCTTGGTTAAGCATTGGAGCAATGGGTTAATATAGTAAATTGTGAAATGTAAGATATTACAAAGTATATTAAAACATCAAAATATTAGTAGCAAAATGCTATACATTTTTACGTAATTTCTCTTAAACTAAGGGGGCTATAATATAAATAATTGGAAACGAATCACTTAGCATTCCTTCTCCTATGAACTACATAGGTTATCAAATCTCTAAATTTTAGTGCCTGCTGATTCGATTGTACCAATGTTGGAAACGTATGTTTGAGCTCCTTGACTCCATCCCCTCCTTCACAAAATCTCCCATTCCTAGCCTTTCTTTTTCAGCATCAAAACCTTGTTTTTCTTATAGCAATAAAAATGAATCCCAGACATCCTACTTCTTGCCCCATATCGTAACAAAAAACTTTCCCCTTCTCCTTCTTGACTATCGATACCTCGAGTTAGTTGAAATATGACTGGCCGATACACATATAATTTGCATAATTAAATTGTAAATTCCAGAGCTTTTCTTCACTGCCACTTCCACCAACCCTCAGCTCCTCACCTTGTTCTTTAGCATGTGCTAAATCAGTTAACTTGACGGACGCGATAGATTTGAGTATATACGATTAAACGAAGAACGAAAATAAATAGAAAAATGTGATTATCTGTAACCAGTGAAACAAAAGCTAATTAAATCCGAGTATCTTGCAGTTTAAGCCTTGTATTGATTGTAACGGCGAATATTGAACACAGAATTTGACAGTCAACAGAAGACTTAAATAGATTAAGGCCGTGATTAAGTGAACTTGAAAACATCGAGCTTCAAAATTGAAGTAAGGTTAGCCTTCTGTCTTTTAATTCTCTAGAGACCGTTGGTTGTCAAAACTTCAAATAGCACCAATTATCAAGTCTTGTCAAAGGTTTTGATTGACAGCTTCCTTTGGTGAGATGTTTCAGCCGAGAAATAGTAATATATTTGGCTGGGTAAAAATAAGATTTTATTATTTAAAGTAAAATAAAAATTTTAAGATTTAAAATTTTTTAAAAATTTTTAAATTTTTTAAATTTTTTACTTAAAATTTAAGTAAAAATAAATTTTATTAGTTAAAGATATACGCAACTTACAAATTAGCTTACGTAAAGAAACTTCTGTATTCTCATATTTTTATTGCATATATGAGGGGTTTCACCCCCTCGTCAGTACCTCACTCTTCACGCTAAAGCTTAAAATTTGTCACAATTTCTTAAGAATGACCCCTGAATAACAAAAGCCGTAGAATAAATAGTTGAAATTTCTAAAAATACTTTAACGTAAAGAGCGAGGTATTAGGAGGTGAGCCCCTCATATGCGTAATAATTTCTGTTCCTTTTAACAGAAATTATTATGGAATATTTATAGGAATTAATATTTACAAGAAAATAATAACAGGAATATTCTGTTCCTTTCAGTTGAAAAACTTTGCCATATTTATTTTTTCATTGTTTTTTTAAATAATGCTAGAAAATCCTGCGCTCCCTTCATGGAAATTTTCTTCCCCCTTGACAAATTCCTCCGTGAAAAGTTCCTCCAACATATCCCCCTCTTCTCAACCCCTGCCCCCAACCAAATGAAAACGCCCCAGAAAACGTCTGTACACTTCCAAATAACCATTACTATATGTAAGCACTGGTCAGTGTTAGTAGCTTGTAGCCCCTCCCACGGGGACTGTGGGGGAGTAGGTCATCCCAAACGGCATAGTTGTAAGGATTTTCGACTACGCTGAATAAAATGGCTATCTCAGAATTTTGATCCGGTGACTTTGGGAAAATAATTAGCGTGCGACGGGGGCCTAGGCACCCTCCGATTTTTTTGGTCACTTAAAAAGGGCACTAGAACTTTTCATTTCCGTTAGAATGAACCCTATCGCAACATTCTAGGACCACTGGGTCGATACGATCACCCCTGAAAAAAAAAAAAAAACAAATAAACACGCATCCGTGATCTGCCTTCTGACAAAAAATACAAAATTCCACATTTTTAAACAGTTCGTAGTAATGAACTGTAGTAAGGAGCGACTAGGCTCAATAGTAACCAAAACTCTAAAAAAAATGGAATTTTGATACCAATAGTTATATCAAAAGAATGGCATTTTAATGCTGATTTAAATATATAAGTTTCATCAAGAATAGTCTTACCCATCAAAAATTACGAGCCTGAAAATATTTGCCTCATTTTAGAAAATAGGGGGAAACACCCCCTAAAAGTCATACGATCTTAACGAAAATCACACCATCAGATTCAGCGTATTAGAGAACCTTGTTGTAGAAGTTTCAAGCCCCAATCTATAAAATGTGGAATTTTGCATTTTGTGCCAGAAGACAAATCACGGATGCGTGTTTATTTGTTTTTTTCCAGGGGTGATGGGAAATTAGAGGGCACCTAGGCCCCCTCCCACGGTCATTTTTACCCAAAGTTACCGGATCAAAATTCTGAGATATCCATTTTATTCACCATAGTTGAAAAACCCAATAACTATGTCTTTGGGGACGACTTACTGCCCTGCAGTCCCCGTTGGAGGGGCTGCAAGTTACAATCTTTGACCTGTGTGTACATATAGTAATGGTTACTAAGAAGTGTACAGACGTTTTCAGGGGGATTTTTTGGTTTGAGGGGATATTTGAGGGGAGAGGGTTACCGGGGAGGATTTTTCCATGAGGAGCTTCTCATGGGGGAAGAGACTTTCAATGGAGGGGGCGCACGATTTTCTAGCATTATTTAAAAAAAAACAATGGAAAAATAAACATGAAAAGTTTTTTTTTCCTACTGAAAGTGAGAAGCAGCATTAAAACTTAAAACGAACAGAAATTATTACGCATATGAGGGGTCTACCTCCTCGTAATACCTCGCTCTTTACGCTAAAGCATTTTTAGTAATTTCAACTATTTATTCTACGGCCTTTGTGATTCAGGGGTCATTCTTAAGGAATTGGGACAAAATTTAAGCTTTAGTATCAAGAGCGAGGTATCAACGAGGGGTGAGCCCCCTCATATACGCAATAAAAATATACAAATATTGAAGTTCGCTACGTAATTTAATTCGTAAGTTACGTATATCTTTTACTTACGAAGACGTTCGTAAAAATAATAAGTAAATGTTGCCTTTTTAAGTAATCAAAAATAGGAGGGCAACTAGGCCTCCTCCCTCGCTCCTTTTTTCTCAAAATCTTCCGATGAAAACTGTGAAAAAGCCATTTAGCCTCAAAAAATTAATAAGCAAATTTCGTTTTAATTATTTATATGTGGAGAGCCAAGATCAAACCATGCATTAATTCAAAGACGTCCAGAAATTAAACAAAAAAAAAAACAAGTTTTTTTTAAATGAAAGTAAGGAGTGACATTAAAACTTAAAACGAACAGAAATTACTCCGTATATGAAAGGGGCTTTTCTTCCTCAACGCCCCGCTCTTTACGCTAAAGCTTGACTCTTTCTCTTAACTCTACATTTTAAAACAGTAAAAAACTTTAGCGTAAAAAGCGGGGCGTTGAAGAGAAAAAGTCCCTTTCATACACGGAGTAATTTCTGATCGTTTTAAGTTTTAATGTCGCTCCTTACTTTCACTTAAAAAAACTTGTTTTTTTTTTTTTTTTTTAATTGTAGATAGGAGATTGAAACTACAGTAGGATTCTCTGATACGCTGAATCTGGTGGTGTAAATTTCGTTAAGGTTCTATGATTTTTACGGGTTGTTTCCTCCTCACCTGTGCTTCCAAACTTAAGTCTCTAGACCGCGCACGAAAAATGCAGGATCAAAAATCCATCGGCAATCCTTCAATTCGTCGCAATCCAAGTTTCTACCACCAGTCACGATCCGGTAGGGCAACGGGGAAGAAGCTAAGGGGTTCTGCTCCGCCTCAAGGTTTGTAGCTTGACCTAAATCTCTTGACTTGTCTAGTTCTTCAGCGTACCGCATTATTAGGTATTTTGGATATTTACATCTACCAAGCTCCAAATACTTTTTACAAAGGCGCTGTCTATGTGTGGTAACACTTTTAAGATGTATACCTCACTTTGATTTAATTTTCCCCATGATTTCGGCCTTGTGTGCACAACTTTACTGAAGGCTCCTGACTATTTCTCATTTCTAGGTATCTTCATTGCGTTGAAATAATTTATGGAAATTTCACACTCTATTAACAAGCAGCTGATTATACCAGCTTGTCATTTTGGTCTCTTGGGGGTATTATCGGTGATCTGAAACGATTCTTTCTGGCAACCGACTTGTAAAAATTTCAGGTAGCTGAAAATATTCTATGGGACTGTTAGAAAACAGGAAAATAAATCGAAAAATGGTTCCAATCATCTTACAGGTTATTGTCTTCTGCTCATGATAGTACCGATTTTGTTCTAAAAGCAATATCCTTTATCGAGTACACTTGTGAAAAAGACCTAGACATTTTCTAAGATTTCTAAGCAATTAGAGGAAATAGAGCAAAATCCTTTCAAACATTTTGTAGCATCTTCAAGAAGCTATGGCCTGATATTAAAAGCGGCATCTTCCGCCAATGAATACTTGAGTACTTTTTAAATATAAATTTTCAATTTAACATGGGATTTTCGAGTTCCATCAGTTCACTTAATCACGGCCTTAAAAGCCCATTTGGCTGAGCACGGGTACTCCTTACGGTTCAGATTAATTCTCTTTAATAGCAATGTGCTGTCCTTACTGATTCTCGCTAATGAGTACTCGAAAAATGAGCCAGCTCTCAAAAAGAAGATTCTCTCATTCAAATATGTGTGCCTTATGAGGATTCTAAATATTAGCTGGAACTAGAGTCATCAATTCTGAAATTGCTCGTAGAGCAAGCAAGCCTGTCGTTATAGCTGTTCCAAGGAAGATGAGGTAGACATATTTCTGAGACGTCTTTCATATGCAATAGATTCGCTTTCCTTAAACAGACTACGAAATAAATACGAGATGACCAAGATCATCTGGATGGAATACGTCATCGCTACAGCACCGCTTTGGGACGAGCAGAGAGGCTTTGTCGCGCCATTTGTGCCATCAATGGCTCTGGAGGATCTAAGGTCTGAGTCAAAAACATATCAAAATAAATGAAACGGTTTCTGAGCTTCCCCCTAACCTAGGATCAAGGTACCCAGCTCCCCCTCGACCGTCAGTATCTTTGAAATAGTTAAGGGAAATAATATTCCTCGTCAAGTGACATAGTCAACATTACCTACCATGGTCGAGTCGATATTTTGTTTCGTTGATTATAAAATTGTTTTTTTTAAGCAATTTTCCATTCTGATTATGAAAAATAACAAGCTGCTTGTGAATTATTATGCTTTAAATCCATCTGTGCCTGCCAAATTGCCGCTCTTGTACCCACTCCCTCCGTCAAAATTGTTTAACGGGTCTGTTTATATATACATATATATATATATATATATATATATATATATATATATATATATATATATATATATAGAGGGTATTCGTCCCATCGTAAATACCATACCCTTTCCGCTAAAGTTCAAAATTTGTTCCAATTCTTTAAGAATGACCCCTGAATCATTTAGGCCGTTTAATCAGAATAAATAGCTCTTTTGAAAGTACAGAAAAAAACTTTCGCGTAAAGAGTGAGGCACTGACGATGGGACGAGCCCCCTCATATACGTAATAAATTCCGTTCCTTTTAAGTTTCAATGTTGCTCCTTACTTTCAGTTGAAAAAAACTTTTTTTTTTTTATTTAATTTCTGATCGTTTTTTAAATAACGCTGGGAAATCTGGCGCCCCATTCATGGGAAATTCTCTTCCACCGTGAAAAATTCCTTCATGGAAAGATCCTCCCACGTATTCCCCCCCACCACCAGACAAAAACCCTGAAAAAACATCTGTATATTTCCCAATAACCAATGCAATATGTAATAATGGGCGAAGTTCATAACTTGCAGCCTTTCCCCCGGGGACTGTGGGGATTCAGTCATCCTCAAAGACATAGCTATTAGATTTTTTGACTATGCTGAACGAAATGGCTATCTCAAAATTTTAATCGGGTTGACTTCAGGAAAAAAATGAGCGTGTGAGTGGGCCTATTTGCCCTCCGATTTTTTTGGTCGCTTGAAAGGGGCACTAGAACTTTTAATATCCATTCGAATGAGTCCTCTTGCGATATTCTAGGACCACTGGGTCGATTCGATTATCCCTGAAAAAATTTAAAATAAACACGCATCTGCGATCTTTCTTCTGGCAAAAAATACGCCATTCTACATTTTTGCAGAAAGAAGCTTGGAATTCCTACGGTAGGGTTTTCTGATACACTGAATCTGATGGTGTGATTTTCATTAAGATTCTATGACTTTTTGGGCGTGTTTTTCTCTTTTTTCGAAAATAAGACAAACTTCCTCGTAACTTTTGATGGGAAAGACTGAACTTGATGAAGCTTAAAATCATCATACAATTACGAAATCAGCATAATCAGCATAAAAATACAGCATAAAAATACGATTCTTTTGATGTATCTATTGGTATCAAAATTGCGTTTTTAGAGTTATTATTGAGCCGGGTCGCTCCTTACTCACAGTTCGTTACCACGAACTGTTTGAAATAGTTTCCTTTTAAGCTGAATGCTTTTTTAATTGATTTGTTAATTTTTTAGTTAGCTTTTAATTATTCCTCCGGTGCTGCTCTAGACTCAAAATGCCAATCCTTTTTCCTTTGCGAAATGATTTTTCCTTCTTAAATCGGGTCTCATCTCCTATAAATGTTGAGCCAATAAAAAAAGAAGCAAAGCTAATGTTAAAAAAGTTGGTTGTGAGAATCCTCATTATTGGGACATATAGCACTACTCACTATGTAAAAACCTCACTATTTTTTTTAACAAACTATCTTGTTCCAAAGGTAGATTCACATAGCTGATTTTCAGGGTAACGTGCCAGCAGCCTTTTCATAAAAGGTATTGATTATCACTAAAAGCTTATTAATAACCTTGTTTTCCTTTGGTTTTAATTCTTTGCGTATTTATTTTATAGCTTTGGTGCGAAGCTATGGATGATAAAGGTTACGAACGCTATATTAAGGGTGAAGTACATAGCCCTGGACGTCACCGAGCCAATGGTGCTGTTATGAACAACGAAGCATTTGCGGCAGCATTTAACTGCCCTTTGAATTCTCCTATGAATCCCGAAGATAAGTGTATTCTTTGGGGTTAGTAAGAAGTATTGATCTCTTTTGCTAATACTGCTCCCTATGTTGTTTATTAGTATATATCAAATAGTTAGAAGGCTTACTCTCTAAGATAAAGGAACGTATCTAGAGAAAATTTATAGATCTAAAAAACATTAATTCTCCTTTGATTTTACTTCCCATTACCTATTTATCAAATAGACGTATTTTTATATGCATTTTCGTATATTTATATAAAAATTTTGTTTGGAAGAAGACGAAGAAAAATTGTCGAATTCACTAGATAGTAAGCAATTAAGGTTCAAGAATAATTTCAGAATCTAGCGTGATAAGTTACTAGGAGTACTTATATATTGGAGTACCTTAAGTCGAACCCTTACTTATATTTTGCAGTTATCCTCATCTTCGTTTTCTAGTTATCATGTAGTAATGTTCAAGTGGGCCCTAAATACTGTTCTCAGTTCTACTTTGGGCCATAAATTCCATTCTTCCCGATCATCAAACTAATTACTGTCCCCTAAAGTAATACTGCAAGTAGTTCTTCACCAGCTTTTGTGCAAAAAATAAGATATAATAAAATCTTGATAATTCAAATTTCAAAGAAATTGCAAAAACTGACTAGAAATTGCAAGAAATTGCAAAAACTGAAAACACTAGGAAAGATTTAAATAAAAAAAAACTAGTTTTTTTAACTGAAAGTAAGGAGCGATATTAAAACTTAAAACGAACAGAAATTACTCCGTATATGAAATGAGTTGTCCCCTCCGCAATCCCTCGCTCTTTACGCTAAAGTTTGACTCTTTGCCACAATTCTACTTTTTAAAACAATTAAAAACTTTAGCGTAAAGAGTGAGGGATTGCGGAGGGGACAACCCATTTCATATACGGAGTAATTTCTGTTCGTTTTAAGTTTTAATGTTGCTCTTTACTTTCAGTTAAAAAATCTATTTTTTTTTTTATTTAAATAAAACATTAGGCCACACTAACGAACATCCTAGTAAAACTTAAGAAGAGTCAATTATTAAAAGATATTGTTTTTGTTCGAGTTTCTTCAAACGTAAATTTTCCTTTAGAATTCAAATTTTCCTTTAGAGTATAACTTGAATGTTCTGTAATTTTATCATTTCAGCTTCTCATTTTACAAAATCGTCAAATCCAAAAAAAAAATTTGGATGTATAGAAAGGTTTGTTCAATAAATTTGAGTTTTAATGGGTGCAATAAAAAAAAGTATTTTTTCAGTCCTAGAATTAATTGATAAATCGAGATTTACGAATTTCCAGAATATTACTGTGATAAAAATAGCTGAAGAATAAATATTGCTTAGAGTATCAAAATATTTTATCGCTAGGTATTAGTGTTAGTTAAGTACTTGTATTACTAAGGTATTATTTTGTCTACGAGACCAATAAGACGATGAATTTACTTTATAAAAAAGATTCCATCACCTCTTTAATAATTCACTTTGACGACTTTAGAAGTTCGAAGTGGTTTCTATGATGTATACTTGTATGTTGTCAAAACAATTATATGTTCAGTTCCTATAGCGTAATATTTTAGTTGTATCAATATTAAAGAAAATGTTGCTATATATGTGTTGAAGAAAATGTTGTAAACCAATTACGTATATTGTTTTATAATAAATGCATACATATATGATTGTTATATCCTACTGTCTCAAAAAACATAGCCAAGGTTCACATATAGTCCATCAGTTCACATATAGCATTCATTCAGTGAACATCTTAAACCGGATTTACTCTCACGAAGTTTTTGATAAAACAAGAATGCATTCGAGGTAAGTGCTCTTACTTTGCGTCGGACCGTTCATTCAGTGTTCAGCAAGGTTAATTTACTGTCAAATTTTTTTTTGGATAGATTCAGATGTCAATATTACTCACAGTGAGTAATTAAGGAGTTTTATGTGATAGTATATTTCTACAGTCTATTTTTCTTGGAGTTCAATTACTATTTTGTATAATGGGAGGAAAGAGGAAGAAGGACAAATCTGACGAGTCTTTTCTTACATCCAGTCCTATGGAAGGAATCTCATTGAAATCACTAGCTGATAGTTTGAGTCTAGTTTTATAGACTGTTAAAGAAAGTTCAACTACGTTAAATGAGCTGAACGTTAATTTTAAAGGATTAGAACAAAGGATTTCTAAGATCGAAGAATCTGTATTGGAATCGAAATTGGAGGTGGAAGGTATTAAGCCTAAAGTGATCAGTCTTGAGGTAGAAACCGAAGATTTGAAGAGCCACATTTCAGTGAAAATTCTTTACTGAAATCGCAGCTATCTTGCCTAAAGCATAAAATGATGAAGCTGGAAAGTAAAGAAACAGATAAAAATATTCTAGTATGGAACGTGACAGCAAATGATACTGGAAACGCTAGGGCGATTTTCGATAGTATAATTTCGTCAGGCCTTAGGATTCATGAGGTACCTAAATACACGACAGCTGATCTTAAGCCTGAAAAAAAAAGCTGATAAAGGTTATCGTGGAGACAGGGACCTGAAAGTGGCAATTCTAAAACAAGCTCGAAATCTTCGTGGAAAAACTAGCATGGGCAATCAGAATGTTTTTTTAACCGATGATTCTCCCCCGTCTGTTCGAGAAGTTCGAAAAAAACTTTTAGCTATCCGAACCAGTATTCGTGAAAAAACAGGTTTTGAAACTTGGATTACGAGATCTATAGATACATACCGGAAAAGAAGCTTACCCAAAAAACCTTGGATAAGTTTATCGCTTTTAAAATCTATCAAGGAAAAAAATCGACTCTATAAGATAAAGATTAAATAAAAAAACAAGTTTTTTTAGTGGAAAGTAAAGAGCGACATTAAAAATTAAAACGAACAGAAATTACTTCGTATATGAAAGGGAATGCTTCCTCATCAACGCCCCGCTCTTTACGCTAAAGTTTGACTCTTTCTCTTAACTCTACTTTTTAAGATAGTAAAAAACTTTAGCATAAAGAGCGGGGCGTTGATGAGGAAGCATCCCCTTTCATATACGAAGTAATTTCTCTTCGTTTTAAGTTTTAATGTCGCTCCTTACTTTCCGTTAAAAAAAACTTGTTTTTTTATTCAATTTCTGAACGTTTTTGAATCAATGAATGTTTTGATTTTGTCTCTCCGCAGATGAATAATTAAAACGAAATTTGTATATTTTTTTTTTTGCTAAATGGGTTTCTCATAGCTTTGATCGAATGATTTTGAGAAAAAAAAGAGCGGGGGAAGAGGCCTAGTTGCTCTCTTATTTTTTGGTCACTTAAAAAGGCAACTAGAACTTTTATTTTTTTGTGAATGTCTTTATTAGTAAAAGATATACGTAACTTACAAATTAGCTTGCGTAACGAACTTCTGTACTCTCATGTTTTTATTAAGTACTAGCTGTTGGGGTGGCACTTTGCGCCACCCCAACACCTAGTTGGTGGGTGCTTCGCGCCCCCCAAGCCCCCCCGCGCGCGTAAGTCGTTACGCGCCATTGTAGTTGTGTCCCTGTGTTCCACCTGTGAATAGATATATATATATATATATATATATATATATATATATATATATATATATATATATATATATATATATATATATATATATATATATATATATATATATATATATATGTGTGTGTTTTTAACTACGTAAAACATGCGAATATACAACATTCTTCGCTGTCCCATTGTCTGTGCATATAAATAGATTGCCAGGTTTACAGACTCTTGAACATGCAACATATAATTGTCCATGGGAAAAACAATCCGTATTCAGATCTATACCTCATTATTCTAATGATTTGTCCCTGTGTCCCGGTCGTCATTTATATTCCCTGTTTCCCGGTGTCCCGGTCGTCATTTGTGTCCCGGTCTGTAATTTCTATTCGAACAATCCCTGTGTCCCGGTCGTCATTTATATATCCCGCCTGTGCCCCCCGGCGTCCCCGTTGTAGCTGTGTCCCTATGTCCCGGTCGTCATTTATATTCCCTGTGTCCCGGTCGTGATTTATGTCCGGGTGTCCCAGTCTGTAATTTCTCTTTGAGGTTCCCGGTCGTCATTTGTATTCCCTGTGTCCCGGTCGTCATTTGTGTCCCGGTGTCCCGGTATGTAATTTCATCAGTTGACAAACATGACGTCAGTCGACAAACAACTTCATGACGCATATAGCTCAATCCTTATAATGACGTCAGTCGACAAATATGACGTCAGTCGACACACAAACATGGCGTCACTCGACACACACACACACACACAGACAACTTATTTTTATATATATAGATATGATATATCATACCTCGTCAGCACCTCGCTCTTTACACTAAAGCTTAAATTTTGTCCCAATTTCTTAAGAATGACCCCTTAATCGCAAAAGCCGTAGAATAAATAGTTGAAATTACTAAAATACTTTAGCGTAAAGAACGAGGTATTTGGAGGAGGTGAGCCCATCATATGCGTAATAATTTCTGTTCGTTTTGATTTTTAATGCTTCTCCTTACATTCAGTTGAAAAAACTTTTTCATATTTATTTTTTCATTGTTTTTTTTTAAATAATGCTAGAAAATCCTGTACGTCTGTACACTTCCAAATAACTATTACTATATGTAAGCACTGGTCAAAGTTTGTAACTTGTGGCCCCTCCCACGGGGAATGTGGGGGGGGGGGGTGGTAAGTCGTCCCCAAAGACATAGTAATAAGGTTGTTTGACTACGCTGAATAAAATGGCTATCTCAGAATTTAGATCTGGTGACTTTGGGAAAATAATTAGCGAAAATAATAATGCCTAGATGCCCTCCAGTTTTTTGGTCACTTAAAAAGGGCACTAGAACTTTTCATTTCCGTTAGAATGAGCCATCTCGCAAGATTCTTGGATCACTGAGTCTATACGATCATCCCTTGGAAAAAAAAACAAAAAAAACAAATAACCACGCATCCGTGATCTGCCTTCTGGCAAAAAATACAAAATTATTTGCCCCTATTTTCTAAAATAAGGCACATTTTCTCAGGCTCGTAACTTTTGATTGGTAAGACTAAACTTGATTAAACTTATATATTTAAAATCAGCATTAAAATTCGATTCCTTTGATGTAGCTAATGATATCAAAATTCCATTTTTTAGAGTTTTGGTTACTATTGAGCCGGGTCGCTCCTTACTACAGTTCGTTACCACGAACTGTTTGAAAATAAAATATCCCTCAGCTCATAGTGTACAGCGATTCAAAAATTATAAAAATTTGCTGGTTAAAATTCTAAGAATAAGTGAACACATTTATTATGAAAATTCATTTAAAAATCGGATTCATCTCGAACTACATTGAAAATAATCAAGGGAAAAATTGGAAACAATACTAAGACATCACACCCTGAAGTGATCATAAATGAAAATGGTTTTGAATTGAAGGGGAAGGATGTTGTTGCAGATTATTTTTGTAATTAATTTTCCCATATTAGTACTGCTGTTGAACTGGAATCCCCCGCATCTTTATTTGATTCATATAAGGATTATCTACCGTCATCCGAAAATTCGGTGAATTCAAGAAAGTAATTACGAATTTAAAACGTGGTAATTCCCTATGTCTAGATGGGCTCCCCACAAATATTCTGAAAGAACTTGCTTGTGTAATCCATGTCCCGTTGCTTCATATTTTAAACTCATCTATATCATCAGGGATCTTTCCAGAAGTATGGAAATCTGTACGAGTTATTCCATAGCTTTTTTATCCTTTTCATAAGAAAGGTGATAAGACAGATGTAGGCAACTATCGCCCAATAGCTATTCTTTCTCCAGTATCGAAGGTTCTAGAAAAAATTATTCAAAAAAAATTGTATCGTATTTTAATAGCAGGAATTTATTTATTAAAAATCAGTTTGGATTCAGGTCGGGTCATTCCACTGAACAAGCTATTGCTGCGCTAATCTTAGAGATTAATGATTCACTAAATGATGATAGTCATGTGTCAGCTCTCTTCTATGATATAAAAAAGGCATTTGATACGCTAAACCATGAAATCTTGATGGAGAAAATTAATAAAACAGGTATTAGAGGTTAAGGCCTAGATCTAATAGAATCTTACCTGCATGGTCGAAAAATTAATTAATGGACATCTGTCAAGCCATATCGTTATTGATAATTTTGGAGTTCCCCAGAGATCAGTACTGGGGCCATTACTATTTTTTATTTGTATAAATGACCTCCCAAGGTGTTTACCCCAACATAATAGTTTAGCAGTAATTTTTGCAGACGATACGGCTGTGACAGTAAAAGCTAAAACCCCATCTTTGTTGGTTGAGAAAATGGTGACAGCAATTAAATGAGTTTTGCGTGTAACTACCTAGCCCCGAACTTTTCTAAAACTGAATTCATGATTTTCGGGTGGTCACAGCGGGCGGTAAATAAAATTACCATAGATGAGTTAACTGTAAATCAAAATAGGATAAAAAGAGTAAATTCATTTCGTTACCTTGGGATTATTCTCGATGAGCTTTTATCTTTCCGTAAGCATTCTGATTATTTGAGATTGAAACTTGCCCATCACTTAGGTTGTCTTCATAGATTGAAACAAGTGTTTCATTTTTCCATCCTTAAAATTTTATACCATTCTCTAATTGAATCATATCTTAGTTATTGCCCTGTAGATTATCTCAATACATTTATGGTCCAACTGCAACCTCTTCAGATAATTCAAAATAAGGCAATTAGAATTCTGGGTACTTTTGTTCATCGCCCTGTGAGGCTTAAATATCTGTCAGAAACCCAAACTTTATATATTATTCTCAAAATACTTAATATTAAACAACTGAAGGACGTGCATACAGCAACGTGGTATTAGGATATCCAATCCTCAACAAATTATTTCCATGATTTGGGTATAATTGAGACTCCCACTTCTCCTTCCCACCGTATCCGCTACAAGAAGTATCGCCTTTCGCCAATCAAATCAGAAAGAGCTAGATTCTCAATCAGATACCAGATTCCTCATATTTTAAATAAACTTAACTTAGTAGAAATGTCCCGACGTTCCATGAGTCGATTTTCTTTGAAAAAACACATTTCAAAAATAGTTTTTTGTCTGGATGTCGGGATTGATTAATAATAGATTTTAGTATGTATTTTGTTGTGGTGTTCTCGTGCTGGGGTGGCCTCCTCTGTTATCTCCTACCTTGTATGTTTTTTTTGGAATTATTAGTATGACGAGACGTTGTGTTTATTTTCTATGCATTTGTACTGCCCCAGCCTTACGAGCTCTGCTCTCTGTTGGGGCATAATATAGTTTTTGTATATTTTTTAATTTGATTTAATAAATATTGATTGATATTGATTGAAGGTTCTATATTCGGTTTTAGGGATCCAACTCAAACCATCAAAAAGTTCTATGTTTGAATTCCATCTCCTCTCCTCTCAGTGCTACAACTTCTTTGTTTTCAGAAGCTAAGAATTATATTTATATAATATCTACACTTAGACACTAACAAATTAAAAAACTTCATCATGTAAAAAAAGTCTTTAAATTATAGCGGTTAATATTGAACAGATCTAATTTTAGAGCATTGTAAATTCCAAGCAACTCTCTTAATAGCCAATGCATATTGAAAGATGTATGTTTATAAATGTGTTTTCCAACTTGAGGGAAGGGGTTTAATGCATCAAATACTATTTCTGGCTATACAACCAACGTTTTTATGGCACTACCAGTTTTCTTGATTAGGAGAGGCGATAACTAACAACTGCTAGCAGTCACTTGCTTGAGCATTTGCATGAGCACGGCTCTATTCCATTTCGACATGTGAAAGGCTCCGTCCGTAATATCCATCAACCGTGATATCCTTAATTGACCAAAAATAATTTCATTATTAGAGTTAAACAGTGTTTAATCGCTCATCATTTTGGGAGAAAGCTCAGCTTCAAATAAACACCAAAAATAATCAAATTAAAAAGAAAAAACTGTAGGAAAATTGTTGAAAAACTAGATTTGGGTGGAGGCACGGATTTTTGTCCTACTATGCACGATCTTGAAATGTCTCTAGCAGAAGTGTTTGAAGGGGAGTCAAGATATATCTTTCAATGACTAATGACTTTCTTCAGTGAATATTCCTACCAGACTGTTATTTCTGGAAAATGGTGAAATTATAATAGAATCATGGTGCTTCGTTCCGCATTTTTTTGCACCCGAACTTTGCAAGTGCATCTGAGACTCATAAAATCTCTTGTTTTTTTTTCATTTCAGCAATGTTACTTTGACTGCTGTAAATCACAAGGGATCATGTGATTTTTTTACCAACATTATACTCTTCTGGTTTCAACTCAACAACTCCTAAGAAGTGATCTGACCCTTTTCCAGTATATTATTGGGATATTTTGTTTGCAGATTACCTTTATATGTCTCTCCTTAAAGTCTGAACACTTGGTTATCTTTGATAATAGCTTGGAAATTTTGCGCAGCCTATTACGAGAGTAGCTACATCAATGATCAAAAGTAGTCAAAAAAATATAACTAGTTGTAGAAACTACATGGTAAAATGTGACTCAGTCTATTTTCAGTCTGATCAGAAAACAAATATTTCGCAAGAGGCTTTACAACTCTCGCGGGTATTAGTTAGTTTTGAATAAAATTATTTATAACTGTCCTCTTTTTCCACATTCGAGCTTTAAACATGTCTTTTTGTATGCCATTTACCTGCAAACTTCTATAAACGTCCCTAAGAGCTATCCTGAAAAGTTATGCTTTATTCCTGCTATTTTAGCAGAAACTTGAAAGTTTCAGCAAGGGTTTGAAAAGTTACTCGAAATTTTCTTTATCTTATAATCATAAAGTCGGGATGGGGGGTGGACAATAACCATCCTACTAGCGTGCCAATTCACGATATAAAGGAGATGTGGGGCAAATGTGCTTTTTCAAAATATAAGGGGGAGGGAAATTTGTTAGCTTTTCGATTTTTTTTTAATATAAAAACCCCCCAAAATTCATTTCTTGAAATTTAGATGGGAACAAAAAAGTGGCAGGGGGCTAATTATTCTCTCTCCCACAACTGTCGCCACTGCCTTATTCTAGTCCACTGGATTCTAGGAATTTTCGATAGAGAATTCAAGCCCTTAGGAGTGTGCTAAGAGTAATTTTTCAACTTGTCAGTATTTTATAAAGGTTACATACTTATTTTCTGTCCATCCTTGCTTGAGGACGTTTCCCATAAAATATTGTTGCTTAGCACCAATAAAGACTACAAAACTATAGTAGTCTTAGCTTCCTATGCATTTTTCACTTCACACTTACGTAGCCATACTGAGCCTCTACGAACAGAAGGAAAAGGTCAGTCAGGGAGACAAATTGTTTTACAACACCTCAAATAGGTCCTGCAATCAATAGTTCGGTTTTAGCCGGAGTATCACTAACCACTGCTTCTCAGTTCGATAGTGGAGTTTCAACTAAAACAAAACTTTCCATGGATACCCTAACGCTAAAACTACTCAAATAATGCATCGTACTTAGAGAGCCAGTGACAACAGATAATATTTCGTAGTCAGTTCCCCCGTCGACCGTAATAATCGAGTCTTGCTCAACTTGAGAAATCAGTTGGATCCTGTAAACTACTTTGAAGTGATTCTTTACGAAAATATTCTTTCAATGACTGTCAAGAAGTCTAACCCCTACGCATTGACAAAGAAACAGTTTGCATTCAATTTGGCAACAGCAGAACTAAGCATCCCCACTGGAACCTTTGTGATCATGGGCCTTGTATGGGCTCTGATAATTTAGGACCTGTGTAAGGGTTAGGTGTGACAGGGAAAACCACTCGTCGTCTCTTAGAAAACGCTCAAGTTTACGTTGACAGTTCTTTTTTTACCTGTTTCTTATGTGAAAGCAGTAGCGAAATCAAATATTTATAGTACTGGAGCTCTTTGTGCAAACCGACTTGGGGCAGTACTCATAAGCTCATAAGAAAAGTCGTGATAAAAAAGAAAAAGGAGGAACCTGGTCGTTTGCTTCATCTTCTAACAGAATAGCGATTCTGCATTGGCAAGAAAACAGCCTCGTCAATGGTTGTCCATTTATCGCTAGTTACACCAAAGCTCAGCGTACAGAAATGATAGAAAGTAGAAAGTAGTGGCCGAAGGAGCACACTTGCTGATGGACAAACAAGTAGGTGGGAGGCACATGTACGGTTTATTTGTTGACTTTACTTTGCAACAATTACTTTCGAAACAAACGTTTATTCATGCACCTCTTCTACCATTTCCTTGATTATGCTGTTGTCATATACAGATTCTCTATAGAAAAACCTTCACTGTTGGTGCCCTTGACACTTTCATAGTACCTGTTACATCAGCTACTATGGACAATAACAGATGATGGACGAGATTTTATGTCGGTTAGAAACATTAAACATGCTTTGAAAGTTTTTAAAAATTATCTGTAGAAAGATCTTTTTGTGGGTGCGTTTTTACAATTATTTCACTTGATCTGGAAAAATTCTTCTTCGACCTGGTTGCAAATTCAGTTTAGAGATTATGACAGTGTGCTATTCGTGGTGTTAAAAAGAAAATTTTAATTTGTTATTGTTGATAAACGTGGAAAATATAATAAACGCTCTTGGTACATTGTATTCCACTTCCTCTGATAATTCTGTCTTTTACAGTTCCAATCTTTATCCTTGCCAAAAAAAAAAAAAAATGATGTTAAACAATACTCGTCGGGGCATTTCAGATCTTTCATGTATCTCCCCCTTGGTTTAGTAATAGTAGAAGTCAGTGTATTAATATTAGAATAAATTATAAATTTAATACTCCGATGTAATAGTAAAACTGACCATGCTACAAAGAAAGTGGTCAGCTTCAGCATGCTCCTGATTTTAGCCACCTGATAATTTAGATCGTTCCTTTGTTTATTGAAGTGTATTTTGGTTTTGCTTTTTTTTTTCTTTTACCCTAAGAGTGTCATAACGCTTGTATGACGTGGATTACGTCACGCAAACGCAATACTCCATCTGTTATATGACGTCAAACAAATGTATTACGTCATAAATAATAGTAAACCACTATTGTGTTATTTGTAAAATAAGATTAAAACTTTGTTTATTAGATCCTACTCCCTCTCTCCCACTGCAAAAGTAAAAATTAAATCATATCTCTGATTTTCCGATGGCGGAAAATCATTCTGATTTTAAGATAATCTTCTGATTTGATTTTAAGATAATCTTAGAGAAGCTATACTCACATAGCTTAAGCTTGTCGAACAATGTTCTTAGGGTTTCCACTGAGTGAAACAGCCCAAATAAAAGTTTCAAGTCAAAAAATCGCCGGAATATGTACGATTTAATGATAAAAAATATACAAAATAGAAATGTAAAAATAAAGCGATCCATAATGCGAGTACTTAAAATATATAGTCACCTGCCCTTTTCAAAGAAGAAATGAAGAGACTGGTTCATTTGTCCTTTGCGTAAGCACTGTTTTTGATTAATAAATTTTCTCATTTTTTTTTAATTTGCTTCTATAAAATTATGTTAATTAAGAAAAAGGAAGACGCTTAAAAGGTATATATGTTACAAAGTATTACAAAATAAATATATCAAAAGGAGTGAACTGTATAACTATAAATTTTGCTTCTGGCAATGAAAACGATTAAAATTGCATTGCTATGATTATGCTTTTACAGTAAATTTGATAATTAAAGCAAAGGTATGACCTGAAAAAAAAACACTCCTCTTCATGCTGCCTCCTCAATCTCCTATAAAAAAACATTGCCTTCATATAACTGGTCCCTTCACTCAGACCTGTTTGGCATCAAAGAAATTGGGGACTTGCCTGGGGCACTGGAAGTTCTTGACCTCCTTCTTTTCCTTGCTCCATTGTTATAATCACTGAAAGCAATACTCATTTGAGTACTTAAGTACTGTTCATATTCACCAAAATCTGGCATGAATGTTGGCTGTCTTTGAGGTTTTTGTAACATCTTCATTTCTAACCATTTTAGAAGATCTATCACACCTTGAATATCAGGTAACTTTTTAAAGCCTTTTGATTGGTTAACGTGTTTACCAACACTTATGGTGAAGGCAAAGCTTTTCATGCTCAGCATGACTTTGCTATCATCTATGTCACCAATGTACAGAACAGTGCAACGTTGTGCCCAATCCACACCATAGGTTGAACGTAGGAAATAAGCTGCTGCTTTTGAAACATCCCAATTCACAGAAGGTCTCGCTTCAAATGCCATTGGAACTTCTTGGGGCTCAAATCCGTGTTTCTTGAAGATCTGAACAGCCTTTAGACATATTATATTCCGCATTCCTTTTGGAACGTTTCTGTAATGAAATGTCACAACAGGACCTTTATTTTCAACCCAGGCTTTACAATTAGAAAACTCAGTCTGCAGCTCAGTAACTAGTCTGCTTATCTTAATTTCGTGTTCTTCAGGTACTGGAGGCGCGAAAAATGCTCCGTCTGGGTGGACTATTTCTAACCCATTATTTCCAGCATAGGTTATTTTCTTTATGCCTACCATCTTACGCAGATCAGCCACACTTCTGCCAGAAATTATACAAACACTTACATCGTTATTTGATGCCAAAATTTTCAAGATTTCTCTCGTCTCGTTTGCCAACACTGCCTGTTGTGGAGTTGGTGCGGGACCTACTAAGGTTCCATCATACCCAAGTATGACAGCTAGCTTAGGGGATGCTTCCATCTGTTCTGATAAGGATTTCGAATACAAATCTAGCGAAATAGTTGGGAGTTTTGGTTTTTCAATCGATTCTACAAATCTCATTTCTTCCAGGAAGCTCGACATCCAATAATGAACATCGAATTTCCGCTCCCTGGCTCGAAGTTTTTCCATCCTTAGCTGACACTCACTAGATGACATCTGGAGAGCCTTGTGAAGGCTGTCCGCAAGTAAATTGACTTCATAAGGATTGACCATCAACGCCTCTTTCATTGATTCTAAAAAAAAGCAAAAAACATAAATTTATACAAACAAAAAGTAGAAGAAAAGCTTAATTCCTGTAAACACCACACATTAAACTTAATAAAAAAAAAACTCCCTCACATGCCATAAATCCAGACCTTGAATATAAGCAATATTTCAACTTTTTTTTTTGTAAAATCAACAACCTGAAACAAGTCTCTGGATTCGACGCGAAATTAAATTACATTAATTAGGAACAATTTTGTCTCCCAAATGAGACAATAACCGCCAGTGAAAACCGATTGTCAGCTGCAGAAGTTAGGGTATTGATTTCAGATTAGGCTAATTTCCAGTCTTGACCAATTAAACTTTGAATCAAACACAAAAGTTTTGTCTGTTTATAACTATGCAAGCATGAAATAATGTCTTAGCAATGATTACTTTAGGAAAAATAAGTGGTCAAAATAAAGTTTTACTATTCTTACTTTTGAGAATATCAAAGTGGCATTAATTGGCTACAAAGACATATGAAAGGATTAGTTTTCTTGGCCGAATCTAACTAAGGACATTAAAAAAGTTTACCTACCCCCTCCTTACTTTTTCTTGCTAGCCAAATTCTGCTGTAATTTCCAATATTTCTCTGATCAACTGTCTAATTGTGCTTAAATTAATCATTTAAAGTCTCAAACGCAACAACTTTTTCATAGGATTTTCTTTTTTTGTTATTTTTTAATAACTTGCAGATACTGAACTAAGCCCAGCTACAGATATTCAAAAGCCCTTGCTTGCATTTTTTTTGTGAAACTAATATTTAGCTTATTCAACAAAAATAATGTAAAAAATGGTCAAATTGGTTTTCCTTATCTTATTTAGTTGTTAAGACTCTAAGAAGCTCCTTTTCAAGGTGGCTTTTCCTTCTTTGCTTGCAAAATCACTGTAAAACGCACCTTTTAATATCGAATTGCTTTACCATATTTAAGATGTCTAACGAAAGTAATCCTTGTATATAACGCTGTTTGGGAAAATTATAAAAAAGAAAAAAGAAAAAAACCATTTCAGTTTTTCTCTCTCTTTTAAAATTTATGTCATAAATAAACAACGCCGCTGAAATACCATGGACGAGTTTCCAATCAATTAAAAACAAATTAACAACAAAGCTGAATATAGTGTGTTGATGTAGTCCAAACTGTGCAAAAATATCTGTGTTTTTTTATATCTTTTTTCAGTTATTGCACCAATTTTGACTTATTAATAAATGATTAAAAGTGGCGGTTCTCATCTTTCTTGGTTAAAATCTTGTACCTGTTGCTCAGACCACCTATAATATTTTCAGACCTCGTTTGGAAAACCTACAAGCCAACAATAAGGTTTTGTACATATACCAAAGAAATAAGTAGATTCTGATTATATGAGTTTTAGAGTTGTTTGGCCAAGGAAAAAAAACGAAAAAAACAACTAATTACTAAATGTAACGTATAGGTGGGGGGGCCCCCTTCCCGTTTTTTAGTCAATTAGTAAAAAACAGAAATCGGGAAAATTCTTTGTTTGGTTCAATCAAGACCACGAAAATACTGACATTTCATCTCCAGAAATTTCAAACTTGGACAGTAAACGCAGCATTTTTACCGACTCCTGCCATGATTTTACACATGGTGCCACAATTTTCCATTTGGTTAAATAAACAACATTAAAATAGGGACATGATATGTACCGAACTCTGAATTTCGGTTGGTAAATGCAGCGGTTTTACCAACCCGCGCAGTTATTTTCAATATTGTATTTGAAACGGATATTATGCTAATTTTTGACAAAAACAGTCGGTAAAAATGACCAGCCAGTCGGTAAAATCTCTTGCTCCCCCCTCCCGCCAAACATTGTGTCTAGTAGCGACCCTGATTATTATACTAAAATACGTATCAAATTGTGGAATTAATTTGCAATAGGGTAGGGGGTAACTGCCCCCTAGACCCCAGTCCCCGCGCTCCAGCTGAAGCATTTAAAGTCTGAATTTTTAATTGAAAGGATTCCCACATATTATTATGTTTTCCATAGCAACAATGAAAACCATGAGTGGGTGTCACATTACTCAACAACAGCTATTGGGGCTGGGTGGAAGATCAGTTTGCCTTTTGAGGGGAGAGGGGGGGGGCAAAACCCTTAAAAAGTAAATTTCAGTGAAAAGATTTCCCAACTTTTGTAAGAGGTCCTTCCGATCAATCTGAAGAGGGGATTTAACTTTCCGCAGCTCCTCATTTGGAAAAAATATATCTGGACCAACCATGTAATACTGGTACTCAAAAGATGGTTCTTCCCTACTGTCCCAGAAATCTTTTAAGTACGAAGCAGGAATTACATTTACATGATACTTTTAGACGACTGGAGAAACTTTTCGGGATAACTACTGAGTTATGTTGAGAATTGTAAGGCATTGTAGGCTGGCTTAAGGAAATAATTTACAAAAGAATTCAATTTTTTGGACAATTTGGAAGTGAACGAAGATTTATTTTAAAAAGAGAAGTTAGAAACAGTACTAAAAGGATTAAAACTATCAAGGCCTCGGCTGCTGATGATATGGTATATGAGTTTTCGAAATATGGTGGTTGCAAAGTTAGAGATAAATTACTGAAGGTTATAAATATTATTTTTTTAAAAGGGGGAAGCACCTATTGGTTACTGAAAAAACTTCAATCAAACCCATTTATACGGAAGGTGTTAGAGTGAGTGTAGTAATTATAGAGAAATTAGCTTAGTTTATGTGGGAAACAAATTACTTAGCATAATTATACTAACTATGCTAATATGCCAAAGATGCCGATACTAAGAGATGCTGCGAATAAAGTTTTAACAGAATAGCAAGATGTAAGGAAGGGCAGAGGATGTATCGATCAAATTTTCAATCTAATTTTGAGAAGTGTCTGAATCAGACTAATTTAATCCTCTATTTTATAGATTATAAACCGGCACTTAATTTAGTTGATAGGAGAACTTTAGTGAAGGTTCTATCCTTGTATGGTTTACAAGATGAATACATTAAAGTTTATTGGGTTAAGTACGAAAAAAATATTTCTGCGGTTAAAGTAGGAAGTGAGGCTAGTAGCTGGTTTGTGATAGATCAGGAGTTAAGTATGGTTGTCTCCTATTATTATTATACGGATTATTTTCATAGACTCTGTCCAATGGAGCCTCACAAAAGCTGTGGAAGAGCATGAAATCAAATGGGAAGTTTTCATAGACTGGAGTGTCTTGAGTTTAACTTAAGTGCCCCGTATAAAAGCGTTAGCAAAATAAATAGATTTTTGGAGGAGTTGAGAGTTCAGAGTGCAAGAATAGAATAGAATTGAAAATCAATGTTAGGAAGACGAAGTCGCTTGGAATAGAAATAAATGAAGGTCACAACAATATTGATCCAGTGAAAAGTTTCACATACATTGCTAGCATTAGTAGCAAAGACGATAGATGTACTGAAGATGTAAAAAGTAGAATGGCCATGACCAACGGTAATTTTGCAGTGGAGAAAAGTTTGGAAGAATAGGAAGATGGGTCCGCAAAACATCAATGATAATGACGTTGGTCAAGTAAGGTTCTGAAACGTTGGCACATTCAAACACAAGGGGAGATGTTAAACTTTACCTTAGGGATTGTCAGTGGATTTTTCATGTGCCGTTTAAATGATAATCTGTCAAACGACCAGCTGCACGAAAAAAGTGGTTCTAACTCTTTTCCAAGGATTAGAATCGAAGATGGTTTGAGATGACTAGGACACGTTTTAAGGATAAAGAATGAAAGACAGCCAAAGATTGTTCTTTTGGCCATCCATCTGAGGCCATTCAAAAAGCAGGTTGTCTTTGAATGGAGTGGGAAGAAATCATAAGGAACGTTTTAAAGGGAACTTCAGCAACTTTACGGGAGGGGGCAAAGAGTGAAGTTTTGAATTCATTAGGTTTGGAGGAGGAGGTATTTTTCTTTTTGAAAGACTTTTATGCACTGATTAAAGTTTAGCATAAAAGCAAGGGGGTGGGGATGGTCATGACCTTTACTCTTATTTTTTATGAAACCAAACATGAAATTAGAAACGAACACAAATTAAGCAACGAAAAAAAATTTCAAATGAAAGTAAAGAGCAACATTGAAAGTAGAGAAACAACACCTACATTTAATATGAAGAAGGCTGCCTCTCCTTCGATGTTCCACTCTTTACGCTAAAGTTTTACTTTTCCCCACCAAAGCTTAAATAACGAAAAATCTAATAGAAGGGTAATTGCATAAAAAGAATTCTATGTTTTGACAATGACTCAGAAACGGAAGCGATTACTTATTTGAATTTGCTTTAAACAATAGAACTTCTCGTTTAAGGTTTCTGAAAGCAATTGATGGATGAACATCTACAAACAACTAGCTTTATTTTTGCACTGCTTTCCGTTAAGCACCAGTTAAACGTGTGCGTTTATATGGGGGGGGGGGAGTTTAGGGGTAGGTAGCACTGCTCAGACACAGGATTATACAGTTGGTTGAAAAATGAAAAAAATCATTTTTTATTTTTAATTTAGTAAAGCGACGACTGGAAAACATTAGAAAATTCTTTCTGGGTTGGTTTATGGTGGTTTCAAAATGATTATTTTAATCAGAATGCTTTTAAAGCCTAGAAAACATGCCTCCAGGTGCAATATAATGCATGGAATCCAGGGGCAAGGTTATTTAATTGTTTAAATACCTCCCCCACATAAACAATTACCGAAGTGTAAATAAACAGTACATTTGCAAATAAAAATACTTCTCCGAGAAAACTAAAAGACTATTTCCCTTACAACTACAGTCTTAAATAGGCAGGAAAGAAACTCCCTTAAACCATCCCCAAAAAAAAACATGTTTAGTAACCAGATCCCCCAACAAAAATTATCTTGGTACTATACTGATCTTTCTAATTGAACAATATAAAAAAAAATTTGATAAAATATAATGAATACCGATCATTAATTGAGTCACTGATTAAAGCTAGAAACACTTTAATTTGTTTTCCCCGTTCTAAGCATATAGAATCGACGAAATTCTATATAAATTTGACAAAGGATTGGCATGATTGAAAATGCCAGGATTATTACCTGTTTGTGAAAAAAAAAATTAAGAGTGAATTAAAAACTGAAACGGAGAAGAAATCATACATATACAAATTCAAGCTTAAAACTAGAAGGAAGTCTTATGAATGAAGAATCAAATCCTAGTAAAAACAGAAACTTGGAACGATCAGAAATTAACCCAATTAAGTGTGGTCCTACCGTCACCTTATAACCACTAAGGCTTGAGCGTCGTTTAGATTTTACTTCATATTTTGAGTTTTCCCTCTGTTATACAGATAGTGTATCGTATCTTAAAAATGTATCACTCAATTTAAACTTATTAATCTGTTATGGCACTAATATCAATTTTTTTTTATCCTTTTCAGTCCATTTCTTCCCAATTTATAGAGATTATTTTCTAAATAAACATTAAATTAAAGTAAACTAATTAGGTTTTTATTAATTAGAACACACTCAAGCCCTTTCGTTATTTGATTACGCAGCGAAGCAACAACAAATTGTGTTAATATGCATTCTTTGTTAGCTTGATTTCATTGTTCACTGTGGCCACTCTATTCGTTTTAGGATTTATTTTTTTATTCTGTGGCTCCTGTTTCTTGTAAATTTGATTTTCTATGAGCAAATTCCTGCCCGTTTTTAGTTTTGAATCAACTTCTTACTTTTTTTTTAGAAAACCTGGTTTTTTAAGTTTAATTTTCGTTCGTTTTTTCTATTATCACAGCTGAAAAGCCTTAAATACCAAGTTTGGTAAAAACCGAAGCCAATTTGTGAAATGTTAACTGACTATGCTTTAATAACTGATATTAGATTTCTATATTATAATATTAGCCTTAGATTTGTTATCAGAAAACTCAAGTCTTTGAACGCAAACTCTTGTAGAAATCAATCACGATATTTGAAATTTGCGCTTAGTCTGTTTTGATTTAGAGCCGTTAAACTGTGATATAAATGATCTTTATTGGGTAGCATTTAATCTTTTATGGCCGATCCTTGGACTATCTCTAAATAATAATGACTTGAGAAAGGTAAAACTTATCGACCTATCGACGAATTTGGGGCTGGATAGGGTGGTTTTGGAGGGGGCACGGGCCCACTGACCCCATTTTGGATGAATACAAACAGATAAAGTAAAATGCATGGAAAAATGTTTGAGATAATGATCCACAAAAATGAAGGGCAACAAGATCTGCGGCTGGAAGTAATGCAACAACAAGTATTGCAACGAATCCCAAATGAAAATAAGGGACAACGAAATCCCCGTTTAAATGATAAGCGATAGGACTGAACACATCGAATCGTAAATGAAATCTGCGGTTAGAAAAGAATGAACTGAGAGAATCACAACGAGTCCCAGGAGAAAAGTAACCTATAAAATGGATGATTCTTTGATGCATTAACAGGATGGAGTAATTGAATTGATGCCACAATTTTTCATTTAAATTGAAAACGCTGATTCGACACCTCATGACTTAAAACTAAAGATTAACGCAATGATTATGCCCCTGCGTAATTAGATAATCAAATATATAAAAGCCTCTCGCGAGCTGGGGCTGGAGCGAACCTGAGCTCTTGGTACTACTATTTATAGCAAAAAAAACACAGGGATGAGAAATTGGATGAAATTAAAGACCCAAGGACTTTTCACCCATACAGATCAAAAATCCTTCCATGACTCTGACTTGATACGGTGTAGCTTGTTAACTTATTTATTTAAAAGTTTGTATGGAGACTCTGTTATACCTTGTACATAATTTCTTTGCATTATGTAGCGTCCTTATCCGTGGGGTTTCATTTATCGTAGGTCCTAAGTAGGCACATTTTTTTATCTTTCAACGGTTTTGTTTAAAATGGCTAAATGTAAATTTTATTTGACCTCGCACTGGGCTTCTGGAAAACCCAGGGCAGATATCCTGCAAACCGTTGACCCTAAAAGGAACACTAGAACTCCAAATCTTTGATTTTATCACCCTTCCCCAACTTTTCATGAACTAAAAATATCTTGTTATATGACGATCTCTGAGGAGGGGTAGAAGAAGGAGGAATAGGAAACAATGCCCTTAATAAGTCAGCTCTATTATATTGATAATACAAAAGAAGCTTCCTACCGGCTGCACCAGCAAAATACGAAAGAACAAGTGCGCCACTATTGTTTATCTGACAAGCCACAAACTCCTTAGCAACCAAGTTCATTCCGTCCACCAGGGGAGTCACCAGTGCCACGTCAGAGTCCCGGTAGTACGCAGCAAGCTCATCCTAAAAAGAGTTCCTAGAATTAACTTTAGTTATTGAGAGGGAGAGGAAAGTTAAAAAAAATAGAGGAAAACGAAAAGGAAATGCATACATATAAAGCAAGAAAATGGTGAAAATGTTTTAAATACCTTGCTAAGCATACAAGTCTTATCCTGTGAGAAATCAAATAACTGACTGGAGAATTATCACTCTGATTGGAAAAATTCTGTATAAATTTTAATGAAGAATTGTGATAAATGTTGAGCCACTAACCATCCAATTATGTACGTGTTGTTTTTTAAAGTTTTATTTTATTCCTTTTAGTCTCAAAGATTTTGATTTAACACTGGTCTTCGGGAAATAACGGAAAAGAAGTAAACTATACGCCAATTATTGCTCGCATGCATAATATGCATGCTTGTTTAAGAATGGAAGGGACTGCAATTTAAAATCCATAAAAAAAATTAATCAAGGAATAAGCTGGAAAAAATACAAGTTTACAATTGTCTTTCAAAGTAAAGATGAGTCAATCTCTTTGAAAGTAAAAAGCTATCTTAGTGGCTAGGAGAAAAATATCCTATTGTGTACATGCTGTTTTTTAAGTTTTAATTCATTCCTTTTAGTCTATTAAATAAAAAAACAAGTTTTTTTAACTGAAAGTAAGGAGCGACATTAAAACTTAAAACGCACAGAAATTACTTCGTATATGAAAGAGGCTGCTTCCTCATCAACGCCCCGCTCTTTACGCTAAAGTTTGACTCTTTCTCTTAATTCTTCTTTTTAAAACAGTAAAAAACTTTAGCGTAAAGAGCGGGGAACTTGATGAAACTTATATATTTAAAATCAGCATTAAAATGCGATTCTTTTGGTGTAGCTATTGATATCAAAATTCAATTTTTTAGAATTTTGGTTACTATTGAGCCGGGTCGCTCCTTACTACAGTTGGTTACCACGAACAGTTTGATTGAAAGTTATTTTACTTATAATGTATCGATGGTAAGAATCCTACAGAAGTGGTTTCCAACCTTTCATTATCCCGAGGCTCCCTTAAAAATGCTTGTTCATATGGCTCCTCCCTCTGTTTCAGATAATAATACAAACACAAAATTGTTAGTATCAGAAAATTTATTAAGAAAAATCCTTACAAACAAAGAAAACGAATAACAATTTTTATTTTTATCTGATAGTAAGATGGCGGTGATTGCATATTAGCGCAAAATTAGTCAAATCAAACAGTTCGTGGTAACGAACTGTAGTAAGGAGCGACCCGGCTCAATAGTAACCAAAACTCTAAAAAATGGAATTTTGATACCAATACCTACATCAAAAGAATCGCATTTTAATGCTGATTTTAAATATATAAGTTTAGTCTTGCCTATCAAAAGTTACGAGCCTGAGAAAATTTGCGTTATTTTAGAAAATAGGAGGAAACGCCCCCTAGAAGTCAAAGAATCTTGACGAAAATCACACCATCAGATTCAGCGTATAAGAGAATCCTACAATAGAAGTTTCAAGCTCCTATCTACAAAAATGTGGAATTTAGTATTTTTTACCACAAGTCAGATCACGGAAGCGTGTTTATTTATTTATTTTTTTGTTTTTTTGTTTTTTGTTTCCCCAGGGGTGATCGTATCGACCCAGTTGTCCTAGAATGTTGCAAGAGGGCTCATTCTAACGGAAATGAAAAGTTCTAGTGCCCTTTTTAAGTGACCAAAAAAATTGGAGGGCACCTAGGCCCCCTCCCACGCTAATTATTTTACCAAAGTCAACGGATCAAAATTATGAGATAGTCATTTTATTCAGCGTAGTCGAAAAACCTTATAACTATGTCTTTGGGGACGACTTACTCCCCCACAGTCCCCGTGGGAGGGGCAACAAGTTACAAACTTTGACCAGTGCTTACATATAGTAATGGTTATTGGGAAGTGTACAGGCGTTTTCAGGAGGATTTTTTTGGTTGGGGGAGGGGTTGAGAAGAGGGGGATATGCTGGGGGAACTTTCCATCGATAATTTGTCATGGGGGAAGAAAATCTCCATGAAGGGAGCGCAGGATTTACTAGCATTATTTAAAAAAAACAATGAAAAAATAAATATGAAAAAGTTCTTTCAGCTGGAAGTAAGCAGCAGCATTAAAACTTAAAACAAACAGAAATTATTACCCACTAGAGGGGCTCACCTCCTCCTAATACCTCGCTCTTTACGCTAAAGTATTTTTAGTAATTTCAACTATTTATTCTACGACTTTTGTGATTCTGGGGTCATTCTTAATGAATTGGGACAAAATTTAAGCTTTAGTGTAAAGAGCGAGGATCTGACAAGGAGGCTAACCCCCTCATATATGTAATAAAAATATGAGAATACAAAAGTTCTTTATGTAAGCTAATTTATAAGTTACGTAAATCTTTTAGTAATAAAAATATTCGTAAAAAATTAAAAATTCTAGTTGCCTTTTTAATTAACCAAAAAATCGGAGGGCAACTAGGCTTCCTCCCCCGCTCTTTTTTCTCAAAATCATTCGATCAAAATTATGAGAAAGCCATTTAGCAAAAAATAAATGCAAATTTTGTTCTAATTATTCCTTTGCGGAGAGCAAAAATCAAAACATGCATTGATTCAAAAACGTTCAGAAATTAAATAAAAAAAACAAGTTTTTTTAACTGAAAGTAAGGAGCGACATTAAACTTAAAACAACCAGAAATTATGTCATGATATTTGAGATTATGTCATGATATTATTCACGATGTTGTGAATAACGACATCGAATCGGATTTACTTGTTTTATTTTTGCTGCAGAAAGGAATAACAACATCGAATTAGATTTAGTTGTTTTAGTTGCTTGCAAGATACTGGCAGAACTTTTTCTAGTAATGGGGGGGGGAGTGGAGATACCATTAATAACTTTTTTTCGAAAGGAGGGAGGAGATTAAAGTTTTTCTTGTCTGAAAAGTGCTTCCCCCCTCTCTGTTTCTATCCTTGCTTCCATGAATTCCGAAAAATATTGCCAAGTGACTGCATCAGTTTTAGAAAAGTGCGAAAATAATGGTTATATATCCTCTAATTCGATTTAATTACTATTTAGATTTATTACAAAAGGTCAATTTCTATGTACTACAAACGTTAATTCCAGAAACTTCAATTTTCATCTCATGTTCAATAACCACTTACTTAACCTATCATACGTCTTTCAATTTTTGCAATGCTGTGCAATTTCATTTCTAGGTTTCTGACCCTTCCAAGAATATTAATGCTTAAATGGCCCTGAAGGTCACCAGTTTAACAAGTAGACAGAGGAAACTAACATAATCTTGCTGCACTGAATTTCTATCATTTCTAGGCTTACGTTTTGAAGAGATTAATCGTACTTCAAGATGAAATTCCGCTTCTTAAACAAAAAAGTATTTTTGTATGTAACTCCCCCGACCAAAAATTTATTTCATTTTAAGTGTTAAATCTTTAAGGATCTATTTCACTGACTTTTTTTTACAATACGCTAGTTAATTTGAGCGTTAAGAAAATGAGTTAGAAATGGGTGAAATTTGATTCAATATATGTAGAAGTTGGAATTGTTTTTGCGCCCTGAATAACAAAGGTTCGGGAAACTTAGCTCTCTCTCTCTGCTACAAAACAACCGTGCTTAAGGATTTTGTGGTTTCTGATTGTGTTATGAAAAAAGAGAATGAATAAAAATAAATAGCTTCATCTGACTTTCCATATATTTTTCTACCTCTCCATGGTTATTTTTGCCACATTGCATTTTGTGTAAGCCGGAAAATTTTGATAATAAACAACTGAACCGATCTATACTTTTTTGAATGCTTCCCATGACTCGAATTTATATGTAATCTGACTATGGCCAGCAAAAAGGTTTAAAATACATAGTTTAACAAAACATTTATCTCAGTGCCAATCGAGAGGTTTTACCAAACTTCAAAAACTGTAAAAAACAAGAAGGATTCAAGTTGTTCCACAGATTGCCGATATTAAATAGAAGACTAACCTCCTTATAAATGTAAATTACCTGTGGTAGCCCTTTATACATGAACTGAATTGGATACCAATCAGCAGTTGAAAACTTTCCGTTAACTCGTCCTATTTCCCTAGATAGTTCATTGTGTAAAGACTGATACTCCTTGATGTTTGTCCTCGAAGGGACCCCAATTTGGAGGAATGTTAGCTGAAAAACAAATGATACATTGGCACAAGTGTTACACGAATCTTTAGTTGCAGAACTGTCCAAGTCTACTATTTATGAATATGAAATTTTACCGTAAAAGACCGGAGCCTTGATTTATGCAATCACAAGTATACTCAGTAAAATTAAGAGAACAAAAAAAAATGGCAATCAATCATTCAATAGTCCGTAATAAGCCAATGTGGCTGTGTTAATTTTAAAATGTACTGAAGAACAGGCCTTCTTACTTCAACAAACTAGCAAATGCCAAAATTCTGGAAATTTTCCCACCAGATGATTTTCAATTTAAAATTAAATCCAGCAGCAAATCCGGTGTAAATTTTCCCCACCATTTTATTATAAAGTTCGTCAAATTGACTCCTGAATAGTGCATATCTTAATGCGTGGAGCAATAAGAACCGTAATTTTTTTTACCTGTACTATTTATACATATTCATCTTCTTAGTTTTCTGAAGAGGGAAAAAGAAAACAAAAAGCATTTATTCTTCAGTAAGAAATGGTGGCAAATTCAGTACTACGAATAGAATAGGTTAGGATTTCTCAGGGTGTTTTTAGAACCCTAAAGCTCCACTAAAGTTCCTTTGACTTACAAGCCCTAACGTGAGAAATTGAGCTAGAACGAACAATGAAAGTGACGTGGGAAGAAATACTATGAACGATGCGTGATATAAGCACATTCATATTCTGCTGGGGCCTGTGGAGACAAGTAACTGTTGAATGAGTTCTACCAATATGAAAAGTTTGATAAGTACTTGATTAGATTAACAAAGGGTATACAATAAATACTGAAGCTCAGATTAATAAGGCGCATGCCTCAATATCCCATAAAAAAAATCCTAGTAAGACCATAAAATAATTAAATTATCATTTCTCTTGGGTATTCTCATTAGATGTTGCAAATATTCATAATTTAAATTTAGAAATAGCCTGTATAATATCAATAGTGTTATTTAGAATGCTCCTAACTTACTCTGCACATTGCAGCACAGTCCGGATTAACATGTAGCCCTGTCACCTTTAAATTAGCTGTAACTACAATCAAAGTAGCCTTCAGTCACTATGGTCATTCCGTAAACTCGGGTAGAAATTCTCAGAATTGAAAAAAAAAATCCTTCGACTTCATCTTTCTTCAGTTTGAGCCAAGCGTCCTTTCCCCCTCTCTTCTAATATTCTTACTAACAATCAGCGTTAACTGTTCTTCCATAAAGTCATTTGCCTTGTTGACTCTATTGTTGTTGTGGACCAGGACATGGAGATAGATTTCACGAGATGCGTAGAAAAATTAATGATATCAATTCATAACCATACTAGCCCCTACACAGTATGCTGGTGGAGATAACAGTGACTAGGAGCAATTTTACATGCAGCTGAAGCAACAAATTGATAAGATTCCAGGTAGAAATTGGGTTTAACTAGAGGACTTGAATATCCAGGTTGGCACAAATAGGGATTGATGGTATCCTAATTTAGACAAATTTGGGATTAGGGAAAATAGTTACAGATCAAAACAAGAAGTACACTATTAGAATCTCTTTGTTCTAAACTGCACATAGAGAACTTACTGTCCCTTCACTTGAATAAAGAGGAAAATCTATTGGCTGGAAAAACAAGATAAATTTCTTGAACTACAATATCTTCATTAGTCTATTCCACTCAGATAGTGGGGCACTGGAACATCAGAACATCATAGAGGCGCATTTAAAGGAAACTGCCACATCCAATGCCTTTTGTAACGAAGAAAAAGTAATTTTCTAAAATAAAATACATTTCTTATGAAAAACTGTATTTCCATGAACAAAATCAATGAATGACGTCATAATCTTAGTTTGTTTATAGAAGACGAGCATTAGAAGAACAACCATTGCATATATTGTTACAATTAAGATCGGCTGTTTTACTGTCAATTAAAGAATGGTATGATCAAAACTCTTGGGCATATATAAGTCCTGTTACTTTCATTAAAAGTGAGCATATATGAGAGTCTAGAATTTTAATGCAGAATGATGACGATATGGATTTAAGAAATTTGCGAAGTAGCATAAGAAGTTTTATGGAGAAAAATAAAAAATAAAAAGTAACTGTAGATTTAAGTGAAAGAGCTTTGACTTTGATAGAAGGGGGAAAGGTTTTGTATTAGAAATTTCACAGTGAACTAGAGGAAATAAAGTGAACTAAAGGAGCAGGGCCGTATCTGGGATTTTTTTCGGGGGATATTTTACACAAGGATTTTCCTGAAGGGGAGAGTTTACATAAAAAAAACTAAAAAAACGTACGAACTATTTGTTTATATCCATTTTTGTTACGTTTTTACGAGTCAAACATTTTAGGGGACAGGGGAGTTCAAACCCCCTCCCCCTGGATATGGCCTTGTAAAGGAGACTTGAAAGAAGGAATTAAGTAGACATATAATTATGGCTACTTTAATTACGATTCGTTGCAAGGAACGTTATAAGAGTGAAGTAATGATTGCAGAGTTATTGGCTAGATTTTGGTGAGAAACACATTGCTTAACCATTATATACTTATTATTGAAAATGATTTTAAAGGTATTAAACTAATATAATGTCATATTCTATTGTATTGGCTCTGTGATATCGAGCGCTCTTCCTAAATTATAGGTTAGCTTACAATTTTTGTCTTACAGTACATTTTTGCATTGTATTTGGTAATTCCCCCCTTTGAATTTTGAAAAATACCTTTTCGTTTTCATTCCTTTTTGTTAACATTCCATGTTATTGTCTTTGAAAAACAAAATCCATTCTCGTACTATTGGTGGACAAATCCAATTTTGGAATAAAGAATGAGTGATCGGAATGGCTTACAGCCTGCATTGTGCACAGAAGGTTTTCTGTTCGTCTAACATTTAACGTCACAGTTACAGTCAAATTTAAAATATCAATACATTAAAATTAAAATTGGATATAAACTTTATAAATTAAATATTAAACTGAAATAAAATATTTAAAATTAAAATATTAAAATTAAAATATTATTTTGTTAGATCGTTCTTGCATTTTTAGCTAACTGTTAGACCAAATTGGTTTGTCGTCTATCATTCAATTTTCTAATGGGACTGCAGGCTTTCGTCATTCAAAGTATTATCAGAGTTATACATGCAAGACCGCATTCTCTATGTGTAGGTATCCCTAATAGCCTATTGCATACTCCTAAGAGGAATGTAAAACTGAAGACGGCTAACATTTGTAGGAGACAAATGGAATTGATAATCAAGTGTCTTAAATTTAAAGTATAAAGATTTGAAAAGGATAGGAAAAGAAAAATTCTAACCTTGCCAGCATATTCATGTCTGTGTTTTTCTAATAATTTTTCAATGGCTCTGACTTTTTGAACTAAACCCTTTGTATAATCAACTCTATCAACGCTTATAATCAGTTTCGTATCTTTTTCATCTTTCTGACCATTTACCTAAAAAGAAGAAATAAATCCTATTAAATGATATATTTAAACTATAAACTCAGAAGAAACAACCTTCAAGCTAGTATCATATGAACTAGTGAATGTAACAAGATAACACTACTCTATATATATTTAAAACAAATCAGAAACGTAATCGTCGGCTAAAATTCAAAATATATAGGACCAAAGAAATCGATAGCTAAGTCCAGTAGAGCTTGAAGAATTCAATATTTTGTTTTTTTTTATGCACAACGGGGACGTTGTTCCATTGGACAAAATTCAATTGACCAACACTTTTCTATTTTAAAATACGGTATATCACTCACAAAAATGGGCTATCTGAAAAATACAATATATATATATAAATATATATATATATATATATATATATATATATATATATATATATATATATATATATATATATATATATATATATATATATATATATATATATATATATATATATATATGTATGTATATATATATAGTTATTTGACTTACACTGACCTATTTACTTGACATAGCTGACTGCTGCGGAAAAGCTACCAAATGAACTCAGCATTTTGTCCATAAAAACGCGCGCCATAAATTTAGCGCTCTAACCATTGTTGGAACACAACACACCACTGCAAAAAATAGCTTTATTCTTAAACTTGAAATTCACTCTAACTGCCTTTAGTCCTTTTAAAAATGAAGCTCAAGACATAAATATATATATATCGAGTAAAATCATTAATACCCTAGGAAAAAAGGACCTAACATTAGCATATACCCAGCCGCATGAGAATGTTAGGCGGTGATAGGGCAGATTAAGCCGCAAAAGATGGGTCGAAGTTCATAACCGGTGTATAAAACTTGCCCAGAATTCTTCATGACGTAGTGTCCATTAAGACTAAGAATATTGACCGCTGCGCATAGAGTGAGGTTAGCCTCTTTAGTTCCAGTAACCTGGCTGCTGCTTGTCCTGGCTCATCGCAGTTGTCAGTTTCCCACAAATATATGTATGTCGGAACTGGACTGGGAAGGCAGACTGGGAAGCGGACTGGGAAGGCAGTCGCACCGTGATTGCTCTCCTCAGCAATGGGCTCGTTTTAAACTAGTTCACGATGAATCACAATCCAATAGAACCTTCGTGGGTGGATATGATTACATTTACCTTTTTTTAAATTCATTTTTTTTTATATATAATTATTGTTAGCCTTTATTTATGTATATTCTGGTATTAAGGGGTAATTGAGTGAGTGTTTTGTCCTTCTTTGATTTCTTTTTTTTTTTATTAAATTAGGTTGAGAATCAGAGGATTGCAGCCGTCGAACATCAAGCTGTTTGAGCCTTCCCCAGGGCAGTTGTGTGTATTTATAGTTTTTGTAATTTAGTAGTTAATAAAGAGAGTTCAAATTCAAAAAAAAATTCTATGGAGGCATTTTTCATTTGATGATATTTTGTCTTTGTTAAAAAAATGTTATAAGACAACTAACTGAATTAAATTAGAAAACCTTATACTTGGTAATATATGTTTGTAATTACTAAAATTGAATTACCTTCGGCGCATTTTTTGCACATTCTTCAAACTTGTCGAAAGGAATTCCTATAGGTAAAGTCCTAACACGAACGACCCTCGATCCAATTTCAACTGTTTTGTTGTCAAAGTCAACCCGACATCCAAGTTTCCGTAGACACGATTCAAGAAAATTTTGACTGTATAGGTCAATATGAAATCCAATAACATCACAAGCTAAAACATGAAATAAGCGTGCAATTAATTTAAAGTGTTTACACTTTACGTTTATTTGTGCCGTTCAAAGGCCAGATGGGATAGCTTCAAAACGTATCATTGAGTCTCAAACGCGCTAGAATGCAAGATAATACCTTATATTAAGGATTAGTACCCCAAACTACCTAAAAAAAAATTTGATCGTAGCAAATTTTATAATTTTTCAGAAGCCAACGTTACTAATTCCATTCCAAATGTATTTACACACATTCTTTGAACACACAAATACGCTTGTTTTGACAAATTATTCAATCTTGGCAACTTTAGAAGAATCTGAATTAATACCCTTTTCAAAAGAGAGAGAGAGAGAGAGAGAGAGAGAGAGAGAGAGAGAGAGAGAGAGAGAGAGAAGGGGGGGGTAGAGATAATGTAATAATTAAAGAGGTATTAGTTTTTTCTGGGAAGGAAGCAAATTACTTAATATAATGGGCTAAAAATTGTTATCCTTGGTTGAAAGAATTAAGTATTGGCATTAAAGTTGTGGTCTGTTGGAGTTCTGTGAAATATCTAGGGATTATTTTAAATGAAGTTTTGTGTTTCTCTGAGCATTCTGATTGAAATCGTTCAAAGGTGGCAAAAAATATTGTTTTACGAAAATTGAAGCATTTTTTCACCCTGTGTGTTTCAAGACCATAATATTTTTCATTACTCCAGATAACTTGAATAGGACTGTAAACCCCTTAAACGAGAATATTATATTTGCCACAAAGAAAACACAACGATTGCAAATTATTCCTGTTAGTTTTCTCTCTTTCTTAAATAATTCAATTTTTGCCGGTTCCTTGCGAGCCTAAAGCTGTTGCTTAGGAGTTGACTTATATCAATCCTTACATTTGAAGACTGAGACAGATGAAGCAAAGAAAGTCTCATCTCCTATTTAATAGACGGACCTTAGGTTGGTCTTCTAATAGTCTCCTCTCAACCGCTTAAAAAACTTTTCAGTGTGCCACCTGTGTGTTTATGCTTATGTCCGCAGCTTCTTAGAGACCTATTAAAGAATCAAGCAGTAGGATCCGACAGCAAGATGACAGAGCAACACAGGAAGATATTCGTTGCCATTTTAATTTTTTTTTTATAACCATCATTATTTTCCGCACATTTAGAGAATCTGTTTAGTTATAGTCATTAAGAAGAGTAAACATACCGAGCATTCCATACAAAATCTCTTCACTTCCTTCAAGTGTATTTAGCATATCATAGGAAGGGAAAGGAATATGTAGGAAAAATCCAAGTTTGCACGACAGACCTTCATCTTCAGCCAATTCACGGATTCTCGCTGGACAAAGCAGGAGTTGATAATCATGGATCCAAACAATTGGTATCTCTTCATCCACCAATATAACTTCTTGCTGATACCGCAAAGCTTCTACTGTCTTTTCTGCGAAATAATCGTTCACTTTTTGGTATGTCTAAACAATAAACAAGCGTTAATATAATCAGCTACCTTCCACATATCGGCAATATTACTTGAAGAATTGTGTTAAAAAATTAATAGTTTACATGTTTGAATCATACAACGGTATTCGTTTGGAGCAGAGTTCTTCCATAATTCATCTGGCTTTGCCTTAAAAAATATGATTTGCTTTAGAAATGCTGGAGTAATAATCCTTGGAAATGTTCACACAAGCATACATAATGAAAAAAGAAAATAAAGATATATCCGTTGCGATTAGCCAGAATATACATTACTCTTGTGACACATCCACAATCTTGCAAAAATCTTTTTGCGAAAAAGAGCGACCCGGCTCAATAGCAAACGAAACTCTAAAAAAAGGGATTTTGATAACAATAGTTACTTCAAAAGAATAATATTTTAATGCTGATTTTCAATATATATGTTTCATCAGGTCTAGTCTTACCCATCAAAAGTTACGAGCCTGAGAAAATTTGCCTTATTTTAGAAATTAGGGGGAAACACCCCCTACAAGTCATAGAATCTTAACGAAAATCACACCCTCGCATTCAGCGTATTAGAGAACCCCATTGTAGAAGTTTCAAGCTCCTATATATAAAAATGTGGATATTGGTATTTTTTGCTAGAAGACCGATCACGGGTGCGTGTTTATTTGTTGTTTTTTTTTCTTTTTCCCAGGGGTGATCGTATCGACCCAGTGGTACTAGAATGTTGCAAAAGGGCTCATTTTAACGGGAATTAAAAGTTCTAGTGCCCTTTCTAAGTGACAAAAAATTGGAGGGCAGCAAGGCCATCCCACGCTCATTTTTTCCCCAATGTCACCAAATCAGAATTCTTAGATAGCCATTTTATTCATCATAGTCGAAAAGCCTAATAACTATGTCTTTGAGGACGTCTTACTCCCCCATAGTCCCCGTGTGAGGGGCTACAAGTTACAAACTTGTAACTTGCCAGTGTTTACATATAGTAATGGTTATTGGGAGCGTACAGACGTTTCCATGGGGTTTTTTGGCTTGGGAGGGGGGAGAGGTTGAGGGGTGATTACGTGGGAGGATCTTTCTATAGATTAATTTGCCATGGGGGAAGAGAATTTCAATGAAGGGAGCCCAGGATTTTATAGCATTATTTAAAAAAACAATGAAAAAATAAATATGAAAAGTTTTTTCAACTGAAAGTAAGGAGAAGCATTAAAACTTAAAACAAAGAGAAATTATTACGCATATGAGTGGTTCACCTTCTCGTAATACCTTGCTCTTTACGCTAAAATATTTTTAGCAATTTCAACTATTTATTCTAGGGCCTTTGTGATTCAGGGGTCATTCTTAAGGAATTGGGACACAATTTAAGCTTTAGTGTAAAGAGCGAGGCATTGACGAGGGGGTAAACCCCCCACCCTCCTATATACGTAATAAAAACATACGAATATGGAAGTTCGTTACGTAAGTTAATTCATAAGTTACGTATATGTTTTACTAATGAAAATGTTCGTAAAAAAATCAAAGTTCTAGTTGCCTTTTAAAGTAATCAAAAAATTGGAGGGCTACTAGGCCTCCTCTCCTGCCCCTTTTTTCTTAAAATCTTCCGATTAAAACTATAAGAAAGCCATTTAGCCAAAAAAGTAATTTGCAAATTTCATTTTAATTATTTATGTGCGGAGAGCCAAAATCAAAACGTGCATTAATTCAAAAACGTTCAGAAATTAAATAAAAAAAATAAGTTTTTTTTAACTGAAAGTAAGGAGCGACGTTAAAACTTAAACAAACAGAAATTACTCCGTATATGTAAGGGGATTTTCCTCCTCAACGCCCCGCTCTTTACGCTAAAGTTTTTTACTGTTTTAAAAAGTAGAGTTAAGAAAAAGAGTCAAACTTTAGTGTAAAAACCGGGGCGTTTAGGAGGAAAATCTCCTTGCACATACGGAGTAATTTCTGTTCGTTTTAAGTTTCAACGTCGCAACTTACTTTCAGTTAAAAAACTTGTTTTTTTTATTTAATTATGAGATAGGCATACATTGAGGAATATAATTCATAGGATAAAATGGGTGGGGGAAGTAAATTTCTCGGGGTTGAGGGGATCCTAAATCGCGTATGAAAGTCAAATTGTTTAGAATAACAGAGAATATCTTAAAGTGTTATTAATTGTTTGGGGAAATGTACCTAAAGCTCCCCCGTATACACTTGTTCCTATATGGTCATGTCTGCTCTAATCATCCATGCTACTGGAAATGGGTAAATAAAAGGGTAAATTAATAGGGTAAATAGTACCTAAATTCTGGGCATAACGCCATGATGTAATCCACATTTTACGCCACAATTTGGCTATTAATAGAGGTGTAAGCAGGTAAATATCCTTTTAAGATACATTTTTACCATACAAATATATGTCAAAATTTTAAACACTATGCAAACATAGGTTCAAATGGATCTTCTCAACATTTTAGTAAAAAGAGAAAATAGAGTGACTGCTGTAGAAGCAAGAGTTTAAATGACTGAGGCTGTTTACATAATATAAATGTGTGTATCAAATAGATATAATGCTGTGTGGCCAGTAACAAATGTAAGCTACATACATTCAAGTCTAGCTTATAGAAAAAAACATTAAAACTTGTTGTATTTCCATCCATCCATACTTTTTTTCTAGAAGTATGAATACATACCTTGATACAGACTTAAACACACTTTTAAAAGTAAGCTTTAAACCTAACAGAGGGTGATACTTAGATAAGCTTCCTTCCCTCAATGCTTCGACGACACATGAAAAGGTAGAAGCAGAAAGGTGCATATTTAAGACGCTTTAAAAATTTCCTTTAGAGACACACTCTTTTGAGGCATTTCAAGGGGGCTTATGTTTGGAAGGTGGAATTCGCGAAGACATTGAAAAAAAAAATTGGAAGAATATGGATAGAACTCTAAATTTGGATATTTTTTTGGAACTAGTCTCACATCCACCCCCTTGTTTAAGTGCCTGTTTCCTTATATATCCTTGTAAATGCCTGTTTTTCTTTGTGGCTCTTAATACGGAACACGCGCCCATAGGGATATATGCATTTTTTTTTATCTAGTTTTAGCAACTGCAGAATTGCTAAAAACCAAAAATGTTTTCTTTTTTCCTCTCCAGTAGTTCACTTTGAATTCTAAAAACTATGAAACATAAGAGAGAGAGTGAGCATCAGGCGTATGCCTATGGTCATATCTTTAGGGGAGAGAGCTGGAATTCTAAATACACAAAAAAGGTGAACAAATGTCAAATACCATAGCTTTGGTGAACAAAGCGTCATTACTATACCTCTTCCAGCAGAACTAAACCATCAGAAGGCCACCTTTAAACTCTTAAGGAGTTTTAACACATTTCAACGATAGAAAAAAATGGCCTACATCAGCAAAATGTTGCAAGTGAGTGCGAATAATGTGTAAATGAAAGCAATTTATTTTTAAGGGGAGAAGCTCAGATTTTGGGAGAAGGAAAGTTTATAAAAGCTCAAAAACGAGGAGGTATACGCATGTAGGAAAAACAAAATCTATCGGGATTGGGTAGACAAAAGCATCCCTCTTCTCCTCTATGTGCACATTGATCCAATTCTCACAATAAACAGTTCCATAGAAAAATGCAATAGGTATTCTAGTCACATTTACTTGTCCGTTTAACAATGAATTTTGAACATACCTGCCATGAATTCCTATCATAAGTAATTTTGCACGAAAATGAGTGAAATAATGGCCACAGTGTTCCGTTGCAAAATCCGTTATAAAATTCTTCAAAGTCGTTTTCAGGAATATTAACTGGTATAACCTAAAACAAAAATTCAAATTACTAATCATTTAAAATCACTAATTTCTAGATTTTAGAATTCAAAATTAAGAATAAAGTCATGCCGCTCTAAAGAGGTGTCTGTGTTGAAGATAATACTGAGTAGCCTTAACTATTCGTGAAGCCACTTCAGCTTACAGGGAGAGTGATTGTAGGTGCAGAAAATTCTATTTTTACGCCATATTATGTATCAGTGCTGTGAATTACTGATGCATAAACTATGTGTATTTCAGCATAAGAAGCGTTGGCCCACACGGCCTCCTCAGATGGTGCCTTCTACTACTATTAACAATACTAATAACCCATTGGAGCTCAAAGCTCACTGAGACCAACACAGCATGAAATCTTTTTAGTTTCTTGGCAATATTTACCTCAAGGGTAACGTCTCCTTGATGAGGTTCTGACGTGGTATTATTCACCAATGCCCTTGTAATATTAATTGTCATAATTTACCTGGTTAGATTTTAGGCCAGCTGTCGGAGATTTGTCATCATCGCTTGCCTCGGGAACTTTTTCATGGCCTCCTAAATCAAACAGTCCTGGCCAACCTATCCACTTGCCATTGCACTTGGTGACCACTGGTGCTACGGCTGTCACCAATCCTCCAGCGCTGAAAATAAGTTATCATTTTCTATAAAACATCAAAAATCGTCAACAAGTGATTAATTTGGATGCTCTTGGTAATTACACTTTAAATATAAATCTTGATTTCTTTTAAGGGTTCTTTAGTATGTAAGAAAGGATTCAGCCCAATAGTGACATAACTCTGAAAAACAGAATTTGACAAAAATAGATTTATCAACTAATTGGCTTTTTATTCTGATGCTAAAATACGAAACATTCGTTCAGTTTAATACTACCCATCAAAAGCTACGAGCCTGAGAAAATTTGCCTGATTTTCAGAAAAGGGGGAAAATCCCCCAAAAGTCAAGGAATCTCATTAGAAATAACACTGTCAGATTCAGTATATCAGAGGGCTGTACTGTAGTTTTGAGCTCCCATTTTAAAAATGTGGAATTTTGGATTGTTTGCCAGGAGAAAGATCACAGATGCGAGCTTATTTTTTTTTTCCTTTTTTTCTGTTCCCTGGGATGATCGTATCGAACCAATAGTCCTACAAAATTTACAAGGTGCTCATTTAAACGGAAATAAGAAGCTCTAGTACCCTTTTTAAGCGACCGAAGAAATTAGAATGCATCTAGCCCCCTTCCCAAACCCTTTTTTCCCTAAAGTCACCCGATCAAAAGATACCTTTTATAAGCATCATGTTTAATAAACATTTAAGAGTCAATGCATATAGTACGAGTGCTGGTTATTTATTCTGGATTTTAGTCCAGGTTGATGTGGCTCAATTACTTTCACAGTGCTTATTTGAAGTAGTCCTAATTGCCATTATACTTAACTACATTACTTAATCACCATCGTTATAGTTATTCACCATCTTGATCTGAATGCTAATGACTGAGAAGTTAGTTTTCCAGTAAGAGAATCTTTCTTGAGACTCATAGAAATTCGGCAATGTACAGCCAAGGATATTTACCGCGCCATAACTAAACTACTTTTTCAAGAAATTGGGGCCCCAAAGGCAACCCTAACAGAATTTACCGCAGACATTGTGTCGGTTATAATGGGGGAGCAAGGTGGTGTGCAGGCAAAGCTGTCAGAAGAGTGCCCAAGTTTATTTGTACTTGGTTGTTCATACCATTCCATTCATCTTTGTGCTAGTGCTGCCGGCAAACAATTGCCAAAAGAAATTGAAGATTTTTGTCACGATGTATACGGCTATATTTGTCGCAGCCGAAAACGGGACAGTGAGATTTTAGAATTGCAAAAGCTTATGGGATTAAAAGAACATTAAACACTCGATGGTTGTCTAGACAAGCCGTTGTAGCTCAACATTTGGAGCTGTGGGATCGCTTGACTTTATTCTTCCGTGCAGAAAGTCTTAAAGAGGTCAACAAGCCGGGGAAAGACACTGTCATACTATAAAATTTGCTATCAACGGTTTTTAAGGCTTACTTTGCCTTCTTGGCGTATATTTTAGAGTATATCGAAGACCTAAACAAGCAATCGCAGACAGAAGACGCCCAGATTCATCTTGTCTATAATCGTTTTTCTGAAGTGTACAAGACAATAGCATCCCACTTTTTATTTCCTAGTTATGCCAAAGAAAGTGATTACCGCCTCATAAACCATCATGACACCAACTACTATGTCGATGTCAAGGACGTGAATTTTGGGAGACGAGTGGAAGTGATTTTTACCAAATAAAAGATATCTATCTGTTGCATTTGAGTTTAAAGAGGAGTTTAGGAAATTTTTAATCGTGCTCTGTTATGAGATGAGAAAGCGTTTTTTTTAACTCCAGGTATTCATCGGTAAGAAACTTTGATAAGGCTTAATCCACGCTTTGCTATGGGAGAAGAGATTACCATTTTGCTCTGAGCTTGGTACTTCGATTGACTCATATTTAGCCGTGTTTTGGACTCGTTTTTACAGGCAAAACGATGTTAATGGGTCAAAGCGTTTTCCTCTGCTCGGGCGTTAAACTTTAAGCCTACTTGTTCTCCCACACGCTTTCGCGGCTGCTGAGCGAACTTTCTCAGCTGTCAATCTGAACAAAAACAAGCACTAGAAATCGCCTCGGTTTCACCTTGAACGGGCTTCGCAGTGCAAAATGGATCGTCTCAAAGAATTTGAAACCACCCTTGAAAATTGGTTTTGCACCCAAAGTGGCAAAACTGTGGAAGGGGATATGAAAAAGCTAGCCTACAAGAAGAAACAGCAGAATAAATTACCAAGTAGCACAGATGTTAAATGAATGTTACAATTTTTGAATGTTACAGTTTTATTACCTTTGTACAATTTAACCTGACTTCTTGTGCAATATAGTCGAAATACTTCTGTTAAATTAATTTAGTTCTGAATAGTAGAATCAACCAAGAACTTATGTAGGATGACCAGTGAATTATATGGCTCGCCAGGGTCCGTCGGTAACATACCGGTGGGTAGCCTTGTTGATCGCTACTAAATTTTTAACCGTGTTTTGTCAAATGCGGGACTCAGAAGCTATCGTCTACTATTTTAGACCATGAAAAATTTATTAGCCCTCTTGGAATTCCCATTCTCTGAGATTTTGACTCTCTTTGAACAAAAAATGAAGAAAAAATGGCACGAAATAGCAGAAAATGCTACTCAGCTTTAGTATGATCTCTAACATGACTTAAAAAGTACATTAGGTACGATTATTTCCTTTCAAGTGGGCCATCCTCTAACATTCTAGGACGACTGATTAAAATACGATCACCCATCGGAAAAAAAGAAAAAAAAACATCAGTGCTTTCTGTGTAGAAAAGTAGGTAAAATTCTAGTTGATTGACTTTTGACTATCTACGAAAGGGGTTAAGTTAGGAAAATGAAACTTTCAGGGATGAGTCTAAAGACTAAAGTATATCCTGGGAAGGTATTTTGAGTACCCACCTCCACTCCTTCTCCTGCTAGAGGGCCCTGACCTTGATGACATTTAAAAATATGTGTGTTATAAAAGTGAAACCTTGCAAAATAGATCTTCTGCTTGAAGGAAGTACAACAAAATTATTTTCAGCTTCACAACTTTGCTCAATCCCAATTTATAAGGTTTTAAAGATATGCAAATACATTTCCTAAATTTTGAAAAAAAAACATTGATATGGCTCAGAATTCTACTCAAATAACAGGAATTGCATGTTTAGAACTAAGGCAGAGAAAAGGCAACTGGTAACTAAAAATTAAGGTAAAATGTTGTTTTGTCAAAATTTCCATAGGTATAGATCTGTCATGTAGGTGAATTTCAGGGCCCTCTAGAGGGAGAAGGAGTGGGGGAGGATACTTCAAAACACCTTCCCGGGACATAATTTTGCCTTAGACCCATTTCTGAAAGTTTTAATTTCCTAACCTAACCCCTTTCCAAGATAGCCAAAAGTCAATCAACTAGAGTTTTACCCTAATTCCAACTGCCCAGAAGGTATAGTCACGCTGGCGCTATTTACATGGTAATCCTCCATCATAATTGTCATTTATTAGTGACATTTCTAATAAATCATTAAACAAGCTATCTAATACTTTCATTTCATAAATGATGACCTAAGCCACGAACATATGGCTTGGGAGGGGTCTTTAATTCCCCACCCTGCAAAACCCGTTTTTCTTGGACTTCCCCCTCCATCCCTCACATTGATGGCGTCCTCTCGAACCAAACTCCTGTGTACATGCATGGCTGACCTACGATTTTCAAGACTTACAGAGGTAAATGTCACTCAAACAAAGGCACATACCTGTGAGATCGTTGAAGTACACCATTTGAACCTCGCTTTAGAACAAATGGAAGTCGGTTCGAGACAACAATGAGAGAATTATTTCCTTCCTCTGTCGGGTTAGTAAAACTTAGGACTCGCTCCAATTTCTCTCCAAGAGGTGCCATATTCACAGTTTGTATGTTGAATTCAAAATGAAGAATTTCAAAGGGTACTCGGGTATAATAATCAACGTTGTTGACTTATTCATTCTCAATTCTCGTAACTGATAACAATATTTGACGGAATTTAGACATATATCCAACCAAAGAAAATTATAATTTTCTTTCGTAACGGAATTGTAACATAATTGTGATTTCGTAATTAACAAAGCTAAAAGTGTAGCCTGGTCCGAAAATACTTTTAGCTGTCAAGCGGTAAACACAAAAAAATCCATCCCTTTCTTATCCCATGCAAAAAATATTGTTTTTAGACACTAATTGTAGCCGGTTTATTATTTTTTTATTGGGGGGGGGGGTTGGGGTTAACTACCCTACAGGATACAGAAAATACGATCTATCCAAAATGGATGAAAGAGCAGGAGACTGGGAGGTGGAACCGAGACCTCCTTTTTTATGCCAATTTTTATGACGAGAGTAGTTGTAATACATTGGTAAAAACAGCGAAAAATAAGCAATTGATGGGTAGCATGCCTAGATGGGTTGCCGGGTTAGACCCCAGAAAAGTGTAGAAAAAATATAGCAGTGTGAGTATTATTTCTATTAAACGGATTAAATTAACCCAGAAGACATCTTTTCTGTAATTTAGCACCCATTTCCTTCCGAATAAAACTCTCGGGTATAGGCTTTGAACAGCCCGTTCTTAACCAGTTAAATATTATTTACTTGACCAGTTTAATTTAGTATAAATTAAACAAACGTTATTCGCATTCTAAACTGGGGCAAAGACTAAAGAAAATTTCGCTTTCTTTACTGTGAATTGCACGAGCCCTGGGTTTCTATTTTACTAACGGCGAGAGTACCCTTGTTCATTAAACCAGGATGATAATGTTTAGTGAAGGGACAATCTCAGAAGACGAGCATCTAAACTATACCATTAATTGTTTCATTTTTAATATCCCTGCTTTGCGACACAAACCGTCAATTTTGAAGGCTAATTTTACCCCTAAAAAGATTATGGCTGATTTTGTCATGTTAAATCTGCAGTGTGGTTTAATGTTTTTATTTTTACCCCAAGAACCCTTTATCTATTTGACAAAGTTGCACATAACTCATGGGGAAGCTTAAGGGAAGTAGGACGTAAAAAAGCTCTCTTTAAACAAAAATCCATGTTTATTTCTTCAGTTTCGTCACCTGAGGTGGACAAGAATCTTTTGGTCACTTTATTCAGTTTATTTTGAAAAAAAAAAAATCTGAGACGAGCAAAAACCAGTTACACAAAAAGTTTTCTTGCGGAAGTGAGGAGGGAAGTTGAAACTTAAAAAGAACAAAGATTATGTTGAAACTTGTGAAAAGATGTGAAGTTCAAATTTCAGAAGAACAAAAATGATGTTGAAACTTGTGAAAAGGTATAAAGTTGAAACTTAAAAAGAACAAAGATGATGCTGAAACTTGTGAAAAGATGTGAAGTTGAAACTTAAGAAAAACAGAAATTATTGTTTTGTAGATGGTTCGGGATGCCTCTACTAAATCAGATCAAATGAGGGGGTTCGTCATATTTCCCTACAATTCTAAAAACTAGCGATTTGCTAAAACTGAACTTGCTTCACTTTTTTTAAGAATTATAATTGTGTGCTAAAAGTCATTGATGTGAATGCCAGTTAAAGACTTATAAGAGCATTATGAATTAGTCCCTAATTCGGCAGGCAACTTTTCTGCTCGTGTGAGAATATTCTGTTTTTCGGGGGCGTTTTACGTTTTTCAGAAAACCGCTAGTTTTTTGGATTCTGCAATAATAGAAAACCGCCAAAAGAATCTAGATTATATTTGACCTAGTTTATTTGCAACCGAAACTTTAAAAAACGGGATTTTGATACCAATAGTTACATAAAAAGAATCAAATTTTAATGCTGATTTTAAATATATAAGTTTCATCAAGTTTAGTCTTACCCATCCAAAGTTAAGAGCCTAAGAAAATTTGTCTTATTTTAGAAATTGAGGGGAAACACCCCCTAAAAGTCATAGACTCTTAACGAAAATCACACCATCAGATTCAGCGTGTCAGAGAACCCTATTGTAAAGTTTCAAGCTCCTATCTACAAAAATATGGAATTTTGTAATTTTTTTTTCTGAAGACAGATAATGGATGTGTGTTTATTTGTTTGTTTGTTGTTTTTTTTCTCAGGAGTGATCGTATTGACCTAGTTGTCTTAGAATATCGCGAGAGCACTCATTCTAACGAAAATTAAAATTTCTAGTGACTTTTTTAAGTGACCAAAAAATCGGAGGGCACCTACCCCCTCCCACGCACATTTTTCCCCTAAGTTACCGGATAAAAATTTTGAGATAGCCATTCTGTTCAGCTTGGTCGGAAAACCTAATAAATATGTCTTTGGGTACGACTTAATCCCCCACAGTCCCCTGGGGAGGGGCTGCAAGTTACAAACTTTGACCATTGTTTACGTATAGTAATGGTTATTATGAAGTGTACGGACGTTTTCAGGGGGACTTTTTTGCGTTTGGGTGAGGGTGGGTCGGTAGAGGAGGTTACATGGGAGGATCTTTCCATAAAGGAACTTATCATGAGGGAAGATAATTTCCATGAAGGGGGCACAGGATTTTCTAGCATTATTAAAAAAAAAAATAATGAGAAAATAAATGTTTTTTTTCAACTGGAAGTAATGAGCAGCATTAAAAATTAAATGAACAGAAAATATTACGTATATAAGGGGGTTTGTCTCCTCCACAATACCTTGCTCTTTACGCTGAAGTATTTTTAGTAATTTCAACTATTTATTCTACGGCCTTTGCGATTCAGGGGTCATTCTTATTTAATTGGGAAAAAATCCAAACGTTAGTGTAAAAAGCGAAGCATTTACGAGGGGGTGAACCTTCTCATATACGTAATAAAAATACACAAATATAGAAGTTTGTCACGTAAATTAATTCGTAAGTTATGTATTCTTATTACTAACAAGAACATTCGTAAAAAAAGAAATCTAATTGCATTTTTAAATAAACGAAAAATGGAGGGCAACTAGGCCTCCTCCCTCACCCCTTTTTTTTTTTATCAAAATCGTCCGATCAAAACTATGAGGAAGCCATTTAGCAAAAAAATTAGTATGCACATTTCGTTTTAATTATTCATGTGCGGTGAGTCAAAATCAAAACATGCATTAATCAAAAACGTTCAGAAATTAAATAAAAAACAAGTTGTTTTAACTGCAATTAAGGAGCGACATTAAAAATTAAAACGAACAAAAATTATTCTGCATATGAAAGGGGTTGTCCCCTACTCAACGCCTCGTTCTTTACGCTAAAGGTTGCTATTGTTGTTTTAAAAAGTAGAGCTGTGACAAAGAGTCAGACTTTACCGTAAAGAGCGAGGCGCTGAGGAGAGGAGAGCCCCTTTCATATACGGAATAATTTCTGTTCTTTTAAGTTTTAAAAACTTGTTTTTTATTTAATTAAATAAAAAACAAGCTTTTTTTTACTGAAAGTAAGGAGCGGCATTAAAACTTAAAACGAACAGAAATTACTTCGTATATGAATGGGGCTGCTTCCTCATTAACACCCCACTCTTTACGCTAAAGTTTGACTCTTTCTCTCAAGTCTTCTTTTTAAAACAGTAAAAAAATTTAGCGTTAAGAGCGGGGCGTTGATGAGGAAGCAGCCCATTTCATATTAGAAGTAATTTATGTTCGTTTTAAGTTTTAATGCCGCTCCTTACTTTCACTAAAAAAACCTGTTTTTCTTGTTTAATTTCTGAACGTTTTTGAATCAATGCATGTTTTGATTTTGGCTCTCCGCAGAGGAATAAATAAAACAAAATTTGCATATCTATTTTTTTTGGCTCAATGGCTTTCCCATAGTTTTAATCGAAGGATTTTGAGAAAAAAGAGCGGAGGGGGGGAAGCCTAGTTGCCCTCTGATTTTTTGGTTACTTAAAACGGCAACTAGAACTTTTAATTTTTTACGAATGTTTTTATTAGTAAAAGATATACGTAACTTATAAATTATCTTACGTAACGAAATTTTGTATTCTCCTGTTTTTATTGAATATATGAGGGGGTTCACCTCCTCGTCAGTACCTCGCTCTTTACACTGAAGCTTGAATTTTGTCCCAATTCATTAAGAATGACCTCTGAATCACAAAAGCCTTAGAATAAATAGTTAAAATTGCTAAAAATACTTTAGCGTAGAGAGCGAGGTATTAGGAGGAGGTGAGCCCATCATATGGGTAATAATTTCTGTTCGTTTTAATTTTTAATGCTGCTCCTTACTTCCAGCTGAAAAAACTTTTTCATATTTATTTTTTCATTGTTTTTTTTTTTAATAATGCTAGAAAATCCTGCGCTCCCTTCATGGAAATTTTCTCCCCCATGACAAATACCTCGATGGAAAGTTCCCCCATCATATCCTCCTTTTCTCAACCCCTCCCCCAACCAAAAAATCCCCCTGAAAACGTCAGTACACTTCCAATAACCATTACTATATGTAAGCACTGGTCAAAGTTTGTAACTTGTAGCCCCACCCACGGGGACTGTGGGGGAGTAAGTCGTCCTCAAAGGCATAGTTGTAAGGTTTTTTGACTACGCTGAGTAAAATAGCTATCTCAGAATTTTGATCCGGGTACTTTGGGAAAACAAATAGCGTAGGAGGGGGCCTAGGTGCCCTCCAATTTTTTTGATCACTTAAAAAGGGCACTAGAACTTTTCATTTCCGCTAGAATGAGCCCTCTCGTAACATTGTAGGACCACTGGGTCGATACGATCACCCCTGGGAAAAAAAAAACAAAAAACAAATAAACACGCATCCGTGATCTGCCTTCTGGCAAAAAGTACAAAATTCCACATTTTTGTAGATAGGAGCTTGAAACTTCTACAATAGGGTTCTCTGATACGCTGGATCTGATGGTGTGATTTTCGTTAAGATTCTATGACTTTTAGGGGTTGTTTGCCCCTATTTTCTAAAATAAGGCACATTTTCTCAGGCTCGTAGCTTTCGATTGGTAAGACTAAACTTGATTAAACTTGTATATTTAAAATCAGCATTAAAATGCGATTCCTTTGATTTAGCTAATGATACCAGAATTCTATTTTTTAGAGTTTTGGTTACTATTGAGCCGGGTCGCTCCTTACTACAGTTCGTTACCACGAACTGTTTGAATTTAAAAAAAAACTTGTTTTTGTCTATTTAATTTCTGGCCGTTTTTGAATTAATGCATGTTTTGATCTTGGCTCTCCCCACATAAATAATTAAAACAAAATTTGCATATTAGTTAATTTCAATTATCGGAAGACTTTCAGAAAAAAGGAGCGAGGGAGGAGGCCTAGTTGCCCTCCAATTTTTTGATTACTTAAAAAGGCAAGTAGAACTTTTAATTTTTTACAAACATTTTCTTTGGTAAAAATTGTGCGTAACTTACGAATTAACTTACGTAACGAACTTCTATATTCGTATGTTTTTATTGCGTATATGAGGGGGTTCAGCCCTCGTCGATACCTTGCTCTTTACACTAAAGCTTAAATGTCCCAATTCCTTAAGAATGACGTCTGAATCAAAAAGGCCGTAGAATAAATAGTTGAAATTACAAAAAATACTTTAGCGTAAAGAGTGAGGTATAAGAAGGAATTAATCCCCTCATATGCGGAATAATTTTTGTTCGTTTTAAGTTTTAATGCTGCTCCTTGCTTTCAGTAGAAAAAACTTTTCATATTTATTTTTTCATTATTTTTTTTTCAAATAATGCTAGAAAATCCAGCGCCCCCTTCATTGAAATTCTCTTCCTCCGTGAAAAGTTCCTCCATGGAAATATCCTCCCAAGTAACCCCCCCCCCTCAACTGTCCTCCCTAAACCAAAAAATCCCCCTGAAAAACGTCTGTACACTTCCCAGTAACCATTACTACATGTAAACACAGGTCAAAGTTTGTAACTTGCAGCCCCTCCCACGGGGACTGCAGGGGAGTAAGTCGTCCCTAAAGACATAGTTATTAGGTTTTTTGACTATGATGAATAAAATGGCTATCTCAGAATTATAATCTGGTGACTGTTGGGAAGAAATGAGCGTGGGAGGGGGCCTAGTTGCCCTTCAATTTTTGGTCACTTAAAAAGGGCACTAGAACTTTTCATTTCCGTTAGAATGAGCCCTCTCACGACATTATAGAACAGCTCAGTCGATACGATGACCCCTTGGGAAAAACAAACAAACAAAAAAACAAAAAAACACGCATCCGTGATCTGTCTTGTGGGAAAAAATGCGAAATTCTACATTTTTGTAGACAGGAGCTTGAAAATTCTATAATAAGGATCTCTGATATGCTGAATCTGATGATGTGATTTTCGTCAAGATTGTATGACTTTTAGGGGGTGTTTCCCCCTATTTTCTAAAATGAGGCAAATTTTCTCAGGCTCGTAACTTTCGATGGGTATAACTGATCTTGATGCAACGTATATATTTAAAATCATCATTGAAATGCGATTCTTTTGATGTAACTATTGGTATCAAAATTCCACTTTTTAGAGTTTCGGTTACTATTGAGCCGGGTCGCTCCTTACTATTGAGCCGGGTCGTTCGTTGCCACGAACTGTTTGATTTCTGAACGTTTTTGAATTAATGCATGTTTTGATTTTTACTGGTATTTATTCCGGAATTTAGATAAATTGAATTTTTTTCCACCTAAATAGTAAGAAAAAGGTGCCATTAATATGAGGGTATCCATGTATTTTCTTGGCCGCTAATTCAAGAGGTGATCCGTATGATTTTCTTTATGAGAGGAATTAGCAGATATTTTCTATTTTATATTAGACAGGTTGAATATTTACAAGATATAAATTTAGAGCATAGCCAAGTTTGAATCCGTTCCAAACCCCACTTTTCTTCTAAATCCTTCCTTATCGACTCTTCCTATCTCTTTTGGGAACCCGTAAATGCTTTTGTTGGTTAAAAATGCTAATCTTAATTTTTGCTTCTAACCCAAGAGCTAAAAAGTCTGAAAAGTCAGAGATTTTTTCCTATATTTCACGGAAAATGGTTTTACATTTTTCTTCTAATAACGTTTCTGGCTCTTATATCTTTTGAGGAAAACTCTGTTTACTTGAAATTAATTTTAAAAAAGCAAAATTTTTCCGAGGGAAGTAAAGAGCTAAGTTGAAACTTAAAATGAACAAAAATTATCATTTACAGCCTATCTGAGATATAATAATAAATCTAGTGCAAATAAATCAACTGGTGATGTTTCTCTATGTTTGTAGGGTTACTGAAAACTAGCGCTTAACTGAAAACACAAAATAATGTAAGATTTTTGGTACGGTGAAAGTTAACAATTTAAGGACACTTTTAACAGTATAAAAGTAAAGCATTTTTAGACGGTTGATTTATTTATGAGCTCATTTTAATGATTGACTGTTGTATTGAATCTGAATAGGACATTTGGTGATTATTTTGTAGACAAGTTCAAAGTGAAGTGATCTTTTTAGCATTAAGGCTACAGACTCGCTTTAGAATTCGTATCACAACATGAAATTCTCCTTTTTATTTAGAGAGAAATAACCGAACCTCCAGAGTTCACATTAGGGTTGATATATTCTTCATTTTGAGTAGTACTAGATGAGACCAAGATGTTACCAGATAAATCAATCCATTATTTTGTATGCAGCTTAATTACTTTAAACTTATCATTTTTGTGGCTAAAATTTTAAGATAGTTTTAATTGTATACTGAAAGTTACTGCTATCATATCTCCTGCGAGGCTATAAAAATCATAATAGATTACTTTGCTGTTGTGAGGCTACGTACTTACTTTTGACTTCTAAATCAATATTCTTGCTTTTTATGCTTGGCCTTTGTGTTTTCAGTAAAGCCCTAGTTTTCAGTAATCCTACAAACATAGGGAAATATCACCAGTTGATTTATTTGCACTATATTTATTGATATATGTTAGATGGGCTGTAAAGTAATAATTTTTGTTTGAATTTAAGTTTCAACTTCGCTCTTTACTTACCACGGAAAAACTTTATTTTTTTGAATTGATCTTTGTTCGTTTTTGATTAAAGTTTAATGTTGAAAAACACTGTCATGATCTTTTTAGTTATACGAAATACTTTCTGTTCGTTTTAACCTTTAACCTCAACCCTTATTAAGGAGCTGAACTAGAAGCCGTACAAGAATAGAAGTAAAAAATAAGTATAGAGTTAGCTCAACAGCAATGTGCCTTTAGGCTCAGGGCTTTATTTGACCTGCCCTAAGTAAAAAAAAGCCATTCATTACTCATCAATGAATGGAAATTTTTAAAAAATCACTTTTTCTGTAGGTAAGATAAATGGTATTAAAAACTAAGTTTGATTTCATTTCAAAAATTTTGGGAAGAATTACCTGAATTCTCCTACAGAGCTGTTTTCATTTATCTTTCTTCTTCTTTGGATGCACAATCTTACGTATAGAGAAAATATAACGGTGGAATTGTCAAGTAAATAATTTGAGTAAGTAAGTATAGCAATAAGTAACCCTTCCTGTAATATACAACTTTTGAGTGCTTCCAGCACCACTTGCCTAACCACTTAGTGGAAAGGGGTTGGGGTCAGGGGCGTAATTTGCTATGTAGCAGAGAGGGCAACTTCCCCTCCCAGACCTCATTTTTCCTCCAGACCCCAGTCCCCCCCACTCCCAGCTGAAATTTAATTTCTCCAAAAATGCTGTAAAAACTAAGATAAGCCTGCATAATTCGAGCATCCACTGAAACAGGTCAGTTTTCTTTAGTAAATCTTTACAACAATTGGCTCCAACTTTGACCCCCCCCCCAACACACAGGACTTTGACAAAACTACGCCATTCGTTGGGGTATTGATTTAGAGATCTACTTAGAACGTTGGTGCTAAACATGAACTGGATGATCTCTATTCCATTTTGAATCAAAATACTAGACCAAATACCTTCCTGGGACATACTTAAAAAAATGAGTGCATCATCATATTAAAAACAGTGAAATTATCTGAAAGTGATTGTATGGAAGGTCAAAAATGATGATTTAAAAAAAAAAAACATGCCCTAGTAGGAATCGAGTAGGAGTAGGAAGACATATATGTGTCTTATCTTTTATTTGAGCTATTAAAAATATGTCTAGATATCTGCGATACTAATACGCCCAATAACAATACACCAATACTGATACGCGTGATATCAATGCGTCCGATACCAATTCAGTGTGCAGCCCTTTCCCCAGGGACTATGGAGGGTCATATCTTGAAAATTATAAAACTTTACTCAGCCAGTAAGATCCCCTATTAAAAGTTTATATAAAAAACTAACAAAGTGTGAATGTCATTGATAAAAATTCAAAATTACGAAGTTCTCTAACAAAATTGAAAATTGAAAATCTTTAACAAAATTGTAAAAGTGTGAGTTTCTTCGACAAACGTTAAAAACAGTGAATTTCTTCTTCAACAGAACTAGAAAAACTGTAGATTTTTCCACCAAAAAATTGAAAGACTAAATTTCTTCCATAAGGAATTCACTCGTCAAAAAATGTAGAAAATGCAGCTTTTTTCTAAAATTAGACAAATTTTCTCAGGCTCATAGCCTTTGGTTGGTAAGACTAAACTTAATGAAACTTATACATTTGGAATCAGATAATAAGCCAATTGTTTTGATGTATCTATTGAAATCAGAATTCTAACTGTTCGAGTTTCGTTACTATTGAGCTGGGTTGCTCCTTACGTACAGTTTGTTTCCACGAACTGTCTGACTGTTATTAAAATGTAAAAATTAAGGATCTTAGAAGACCAAAAACATGAAGCAGTAAAATATCTAGAAACGTGATGGGTCGAAATTCAAAAAACAACAGTCTTTGGACTCTAAGATTGTGAAAAATCTTAAATCTTAGATCTCAAAATTCTTAAAAGATTATAAAAGTTTGGAAATGTTTAAATTATTAGGTTTACATTATTCAAAAGGAAACATCGTTTTTAAGTCAAAAATTAATTCCAAAACGGCGAAAACAGTTGAATTTTTCAAAATAGGAAAGGTGCACTTATCAGAATCTGAAAAATTGAATTCTTCTAAGACTAAGACTAAAATCAGCGAAAAAAACTTAATTTCTTGAAATATTAAAGACTTCGTTGTCAAAATTTGAAAATACGAGTCATAGAACTTTAAAATTGTTTAAGAAACTTTGAATTTATTGAATTTAAATGCAGGAATCTGAAAATTAAATGTCTTTAAAGACTGAAAATATTAAAAAAGTTGAGTTTTCTTATCTTCGACAAATTTTGTTGTTGGAAGTCGAAAAATAAATCTTGGATCTCTAAACTTGTAAAAAATGTTAAATTTCTTGAAATGGGAATCTAGAGATCTGAAAATTAACAGTCTTAGAAAATGTTTTTTTTTAATTGAAATTCTGTAGATTGGAGAGTTTTATTTTGGGTGGGGCAAAATTCAGAAGCTGACAGTCTTAGAAGGCTGAAATTGTGAGGAAAGTTAAACTTCTTGAAATGAGAAGAGCTTAGTTATTACCATCCGAAAGTTCAAAGTTTTAAAAGTGTGAAAATATATATATAAATTTATCAAAAAAAAGTGTAAGAAAATGGGCAGATATCCATTAGACAGGGTGTACAACTTCTAAACCGGAAAGTTCGCCAAAACAATGTTGTTAAACCTGTAAATTGGTTAATGTCCAGAAATGACAACTGGAGCAGGTGAATGGTTTATAGACCTTGGTTGCAGTGGCAGCAGCAACCTAGTAAAGAGCGAACCAAAGTCCATAGTAACCAAAAGTTAAAAAACACGTTTAGAAATAAACTACCTAGTGAGAAAAACTTGCCATTTGATTTAAGAATAATAACTATTATTTCGGTTCGTCTTAAAAGTAAAAGTTTCTGCGAAAAGAAATTTATGGTGATTTCAAAAAAAGTCTGAAGCCCCTAAAAATGGAGTCAGATCAAATTGAAAGGTCTATTATTGGAATCAGCACGGTCAAAACTTAGTTATGGGAAATTAACCCCCTCCCCATCCTTAAACAATAAGGGGAATCGACTTTTTTGCATGGGTAGAACTGATCTGTTTGTTAGCGCACGTTGGTCACAGGCAGCGCATTAGCGCTGCTTTAATAAAGAGCGATGTGGGCATAATGCATTATTTATTTATTTGATATTTTTTTCAGACCAGGGTACTTCGTATAGAAAGAGTTGTTGTAGAAACTTCGAAAGGGGCTCATTTGATTGGAAATTGAAAGTTCCAGTGCCCTTTTAAACGGTTGAATGTGATCGGAGGGCAACCATCCCCGCCCCACAACCATTATTTCCTCAAACACACCCAGTCAAATTTTGAGATAGCCCTTTTGTTCAGGGTACTTGAAAGATCCAGTAATTATGCCTTTGAGGATGACAATCCCTCCACAGCCCTCAAGGCAAAAGCATTAATCTATGCTCCATTAGGCATATAAGTTTTTTTTTTTTTTAGAAAGGGTGGTCGTATAAACTTCAGAGGGGGCTCATTGGATTGGAAATCAGAAGTTATAATGCTCTTTTAAAGAGTAAAAGTGATTGCTATCCCCCTCAGGTTGTATTTTCTCCGAATGTATTCAACAGAAAATCTGAGACAGCCATCTATTCAAAAATAGTCCAAGCATCACACAACAATGCCTCCAGGGTGGACACAACACCCCAGAACCCAGGAGCTTGGGTTTTAACTTATGCCCCGGGGCAAATTAGCTTTTTATGGAAAGGGTGGTCGTATAGACTTCGGATGGGCCTCACTTAATTGCAAGTTGAACGTCCTAGTGCCCTTCTTAAGAGTCAATTATGTATGGAGGTCAATCAAATTACCCCCCCCCCCCCAAGCTTATCGCTCCTCAAAACATATAGAATCGAAATTTTAAGAGAACTATTTTGTTCAGCATTGTTGAAGATCTAGTAATTATGTCTTTGGGGATGTCAACCTCCCTACCGTCCTCAGGGCAAGGGCGAGGCAATTGGTTCAAGATTCTTGAGAAAGGTAGACATGTTTGAACTTTACTTTCCAAAGAGATGAAGGGCATTCAGGCGAGTCTTTCATAGAAGGTTGAGGGGATTGTTGAACTAAATCAACACGTTATGTGTATACGGATTGTCAAAAGGGTGTAACTTAGGAATGACTGAATTTATTAATTTGAAACTCTTAGGATATGATAAGGGAGATGATGAAAAAGGCAACGTTTGCATGCTACCACTACTACAACTATCACCATTACTACTTCTACCACTACTACTACTACTACTACTACCTCACCACTCCATTGACAATATTGAGGAGAAATTTGCAGTAAATCAAAATACACTATGTCTATGCACATTGTCAAAAGAGTGTATCTCAAGAATTGATTTGGGTATTAAGTTGGAACTTTCAGAGAATGCGTAAAGGAGAAGATCATTTGACCAAAAGGAAAAAAGTGCACGCCTCTATTAATAATACTATTACCGCTACATTTATTACTACTACTTTAACTACTAGTTCTATTGCAACTACTTGTAAGGGTAAGAATATTAAGATGAAAATTTCAAGAAGTATATGAATACAGGTTATCAAAGGACATATCAGCAATACCGTAGCAACGGCTAATTGTATTAGGTTGAGACTTCCAGGACTTGATGAGAGGGATATTCTACTGACCAAAAGGCAATACATAAATACTATTGCTGCTACTATTACCACCGCTGTTACTATTAATACTACTAATAATAATACCAATACTACTACTCTGACTATTATAATAACAATGCCTAAGAGTATGAAGATGAAAATTTCAGGAAATTTTGAGTGAAGAATATGAACTAAATCACAATACACCATCTGTATGCAGGTTGTCAAAAAGGCATAACAGCAATATCTTATTAACAATTTGGTGTATGAAATTAAAACTAACAGTGATTGTTGTGGGGGTTGTTGAACTAACGAACAGAAAATATTTCTATCCTAATGCTACTACTTCTACTCATACTACCACTACTGCCAGTAAAGCTGAGGCAACTACTATTAATTCTACTGCTACTACTACTACTGCTGCTACTAAAAGTAAGGGTATTAAGGCGAAAAATTTTGGAAATATGGAACTATATGGATCTAAATCGAAACAGAAAAATTACCCACACATGTTGTCAAGAGGACGTATCAGAAATGCTTCAGGAAAGGTTTATGGTATTGAGTTGAAACTTTCAGCGTATGCTGAAGGGCATGTTGAAAAAAACTTGGTGCTATGAGCACACTGCCACTAATGCTGCTACAACTATTGCTACTATGCAAGCTAAGGGTATTAAGTTGAAGCTTTTAAGGAATATTTTGGCGGATATTGAAATAAATCGAAACGAACTATGAGCATGTAGATTTGACGACAAAGGAATATCTCAAGAACTACATTATTATGTTAGACCTTTAGTTTTGGCGGATTTTGAACTAGCCAGAGGGCACTATGTTTATACTATCAATGCTACTATGGCAGTTACTGTATCAAATGACGCGCAGGGTATTAAGGTGAAACTTTTAAGGAACATTTAGGGGAATTTCAATAAAACAAAAAAACTATATGCATGCAGGTTTTCAAAAGGGTGTATAATTAATAGCATTGGCAGCGCCGCTCTACAATGGCTAAAAATTTCTTTCCAACTTTTAAACGAACAAAAAGATGACACCTTTTTTCAAATAGGTGACAAAGCCATACCTCAAGAATGGCTTACATTATTAATTTAAATCTTTAAGGGTAGGTTTTGGTGGATTTTGAACTAGCCAGAAGGCGCTATTTGTATACTATTAATGCTACCACTACAGCTACTGTAACTAATGACGCGAAGGATATTAAGGTGAAAATTTTAGGGAACGTTTAGGAGGAGTTTCAATTAAAGGAAAAACTATATGCTTACTTGTTTAGAAAAGGGTATATAAGCAATAGAATAAGCAGCGCCGCTCCATAATAGCTAGAAAAATCATTCAAATTTTAAAGGAGCTAATTCAATTGAAATTAGAATTCTAGTGCCCTCTTTAAGAGTCAAGAGAGATCGGAAGGCAAGGGACCATCCTCCCAAGGCTATTCATTTTCCAAGCACATCCAGTAAACAGTTTAAGACAGCCATTTTGTTTAGCACAGTAGAACGGTCTAGTAACTATGTCTCTAAGGATATTGGGTATGTCAACCCCCACTATTTATGCAATTTGCCCATTGTGCTTTAAAATCAAATTTGACTTTAAACTAAATCAAAAAGCACTGTATGTCTGGTTGCCAATAAGACACCTCAGCAATATATCGAGAACGACTAGGGGTATAAGTTGAAAATTTTGGGGATACTACTTTTACTGCTTCTGCTTTTACAATTTAAATAAAGCAAAAAAGTGCAAGTATATCCACGCTGTCAAAGAGTATAGATATAATATTTTGAGAATGGTACTAAGTTTTATTTTTAAAGTCAACTTAAGGAGGTATCAAATTAAAGAATACTGTTTGTGTCAGGATTAAAAATTGTTGAAATTTTTTTCCAATATACAAATAGCAAGCCAAACTATGGATTCTTATAGTAAAAACCCGAAAAGGTATAAGATATCATTTTTTTTCATGAAAAACACTATGTTAGTAAAAAAATGAACAGAAATTAATTTAAAACTTTTTCCACAAAACAATTTTTCAAAGAAAAGTAAAGAGCTCAATTAGATCAAAAATGGACAGAAATAAGTCAAATTCTTTTCCAAGAGTAAAACTACCACAAATCACCTTCAATAAATAAATGAAACCCAAAAACGAACAGAAATTACAAGAAATAACCGAGTCAAACCCAGAATGAGCAAAAATTTACTCGAGTAGGGCTGACAACCCCCATGCCTTCTCAAGACCAGAACAAAATCTGTACTTTAATAAAAAAAAATAAGAACAAATGACCGTGGATTTTCAGTTTAATTTTATGGTTGATTGTGTATGGCTATGCTGTTTGACCTATGTAGTCGTATGGATGAGTAGGGTTAAGGCCTCATTCAAGTGCTGGTCTATATTAATCACTAATTTAGGAAAACAGTTTTCCCTTTCTCCTTCTATCTCCTTTTTTTTAATGTGTTTGTGCTGTTGCATTGATGATTTCTCTTTTCGGTATACCTATACTGATATTTATTCCTTAAAGTTAAACAATTTTTTAAAATAAAGTCAAAAAAGTGAAAACATCTAACATACATTTTGTTTTCAGTAAAGTGCAAACTATATTCTGTTCTTGAGAAGGCATGAGGGTTGTCAGCCCTACTCATGTTAATTTTTGCTCGCTTTAAGTTAAACTCGGTTGTTTATTGTAATTTCTGTTCGTTTTGGGTTTCATTTATTTATTGATGATGATTTGTGGCAGTTTTACGCTTGGAAGATTATTTGACATTATTTATGTTATTTTTGGTTTAAAGGAGCTCTTTACTATTCTTTGAAGATCTTGTTTTGTTGAAAACGTTTTTTAAATCAATTACGTAAAAAACCACCTGACAGCAAACTGGAAATTTAAAAAATAAATTAATTTTGGAGCTAGATTTGGCCCCCATGCAATGTTGGTGTGATTTTTACTCTGGTAATCAGGGTTCTTTTCTATGTTGCGATATATATTGCACCGGGTTTACCAGTCCTTCCTCCAATTTCAATATAAATGAAGTTATCTTACGGAAGTAAAGAGCAAAGTTGCAACTTAAAACGAACCTAAATCATTGCGTATAAAAATTTTTATACGGTTCTCTTACCGTAATAGGGTCCTCTTATATGCCACATATTATCGTTTAGTTTCCATAAGGATCTCTTGGCTTTTTGGGGGTGTTTCCCCCCTTTTTGAAAATCCGGCTAATTTTTTCAGGCTCATACCATTTGGCAGATACCATTAAGCTTAATGAATCTCATATATTTAGAATCAGCATAAAAATACAATTCTTTGATGTAATAATTGTTATTAAAGTTCCTTTTTTTACAGCTTCGGTTACTATTAGGCCAAGTCACTCTTTACTTACAGTTCCTTACTTTAGAAAAAAAAACATTATATAGCTCTTCAATTTTGTAGCAACCTGCTTGTCCTTGCAGAAACAAAGAATTACAAATAAATAATTGTATGCCAGCTAACTATGCATTCGCATACCGGTAGAGCCGCTCAACAAAGTAGGAGGCTGAAACCTTTTTTTTTAAGGTTTTAGACCACAGAAAATCAATTTCTACCTTTGGTTTTGCACTTCCAGGCATTTCGATCCTCCTTCGGAAAATTTTACGCTTTGCGGCATAGAATGGTATAAAACGCGACTTTGCAGTGGTTTGTTAAGATGAAAGGCTGAAAACCTTCTATTTGGGACATCATACTGCAAAAATTGACAGGCTATCTTAGAATTTTATTCTCTGGCATTTTGAATGTAAATAAAAATTGTGGCACAAGTGATAGACTGTGGCACAAAATAGTAGAAAACGGCGCCTTTCTATGGGAAGATCTCTTTTGTTACTCAAGAAAAGCACTATACAAAAGAATTTTCTTTCCGTTGAGCACTCTCCCAACGTTATATGACCACTGTTTCGATACGATCACCCCTGGAAAAAAAAGAAAAAAGAAGGAGACATATCAATGCTTCCTATGCAAAAACAATGATTTTCTTTGTTGCTAAAGGTGGAGATAGTAATTTTCCTGTACAGGGTTTCCAACCTCAATAATTCCAGCGCTGCCCTTCTAATTTCGATCCAAAACCCTTACCGAGGTATTTCAGGCTCTTTTTTGAAATCCCCATAAATTGGTTTTCGTTACAAACAAATAATAGTTGCCATTTCTGAATCAGCTTCAAATGGTAATTTCCCTTGCTAGATTTTATTTTTCAAAACGAGGTTTTAAATTTTCGGTTACTATGGGCCGTGATCCCTGCATTTGCATAACAAACACTTGATGTTTATGTGCTATCCCTACACATGAACAGAGTAGGTTTCTTTTTTTTACGTACGGTTCAATGTTTCACACCGCAGTCCTTGTGTTTGTCGTCGCAAGTTTGACGCTTAACTTGCGTAGTTGAGTACGAAGGGTTAATTTTGAAAGAACATTAACGCAAGAAATTTGGCATTACCAAATGGTGAGACTGTGGAGAGTTAGAATTATATCTCTATTGATCAATATTTATGTTCGATTGTAATGTTTTATTCCCCTTTAACTTTGTAAGACATTGGGTAAAATTTCGTAGGTATATCATATCCTTTAAAGGGATCGGGCTCAAGACCCCCCTCCCACACAGGGGCGAGTTTAAAGTTTGAAGCTTCTAGGCCCAAGCATTTTGCTGCTCTGTTTTGCAAGATTTTTGGGGCAACCCCAAAATTTGGGGCTAGTGGAAGCACTGAACAGAACGCAACTGATGAGCCAAAAGTAATGAAAGCGAGAGGTGAAATCAACCTCTCAGCTGCCATTCTTGGGAGACATCTGACAGTTTATAAGTGGCCATGGAATTCCTGTGTTGTTTTAAAATCGCTTTTTTGTGAATAGATAGTGCAGAAGTGGAGTGCCCTTGGCGCTTTGACAATAAATTATATTAGTATCAGTCCAGGTTTTGTTAAAAAAACACTCAGTAATAATTTATTGTGCCCCCTGGCACTGTGCGCCCCTAAGCCGGGGCCTAGTGGGTCTACTGATAGATTTGGTCCTGATCCCACATGTGTGCCTAAATTCGAACGTCTTGACGAAGCGTAATAGTTTTCAGTGATCAGGCAAGATAAAGAACGGTACTTTGCATGAATTTTAATTGTTCACAGGAATCAGATTTGTTTTCATACATTCTTGGAAGGTAAAGTTCATACTATTTTGCTGTGATTTAATTTACTCAGTACGATCAAAAAGGGTATGCAATAGGCAAACCTGTTTTCTGCAATTACATTGTATGCTAACAAGCTAAAATGTTTACTATGCAAGGAGCTATACACTATCAAGTTGGCCCCTTTAGAGTTTCGGAAATGAAATGGAAAGTACGTTCAGATTTATTAATCTAGCTTAATTGTCATTCAGTCAGTTTTATATTAACATTATTTGTCAAACAAAAATCTAGGCGAGATTTTGAGAATGTTAATATTTAATGAACTGGCACTAATAAATTTTCTGTTACTGTTTTCAACAGGTTCCAAGTTCCTCAGATGTTTTGACCTTTTGGGGAGCCCAGATTTCCCGAAATAAAACTCAAGGGCTCTGATGATTTTGATAAGATGAAGTGGGGATTTAGTTGAATATATTTTGAAGTTGTTTGAAAGATAACGCGAAGCATTAGACGATGCATTTCCCCAAAAATTAACGCTTGTAAATACACGAACGTTAACACAAATACAAACTGTTCATTTTCATTTACGTTAATTTTGAGAAGGTTCCGGAATACTTGATTCTCTTTCGGGGGACTCTAAGGAAAACACCAAAAATCTGAGGATAGTGAAAGCAGGGGCGAATCCAGGATTTTATTCATGGGGAGGCACATAATAGATTACTTCAATAAACTTGCGAACAAAGAATATACCCACAATTTAAAGGGAACCTCGACAATATGTCGTAGGTAAGTAGTGGAAATGGTCGCTACTATAATCTAAAATCTGGTGAGGATTAAAGTTCTAATAAATCTGTTCAAATTAAAACGGTATATAATGCTGATAAAAAACCAGTAAGTTATAAATACCACCCAGCCTTTAAAAACTAAAAAGCTGTTCACCATCTATAAGAAATATGATATTTAGTATTTTCTGCATAATTTTTGCTTTTACACTTCTGGCCGCTATAGCGAGTGAGTTAAGCTTTTTATTGTAAAAAAAAAAAAAATGGTCTTGAATCATCGCTTAGTAACTATTAAATATAAAAAACAAGTTTTTTTCAAAAGGAGAAACATTAAAACGTAAAATGAAAAGAAATTATTCCGTATATGAAAGGGGCTGTCCTCTCCTCGACGCCTCGCTCTTTACGCTAAAGTTTGTCTCTTTCTCACAACTCTACTTAAAAAAAAACTTTAGCGTAAAGAGCCAGGCGTCGAGGAGGGGACAACCCCTTTCAAATACGGAATAATTTCTGTTCGTTCTAAGTTTTAATGTCGCTCCTTACTTTCAGTTGAAAAAACTTGTTTTTTATATTTAATTTCTGAACGTTTTAGAATTAATACATGCTTTGATTTTGTTTCACTGTACATGAATAATTAAAACGAATATTATATATTAATTTTGTTTTGGCTAAATGGCTTTCTCATAGTTTTAATCAGGACGATTTTGGGAAAAAATGGGGTAGGGGAGGCAACCTAGTTGCCCTTCAATTTTTGGTTCCTTAAAAGGGCAACTAGAGCTTTTTTCTGCGAACGTTTTTATTAGTAATAAATATACGTAACTTACGAATCAACTTACGTGCGAACTTCTGTATTTGTATTTTTTTTATTACGTATATGAGGGGGTTCTCCCCCTCATTGATACCTCGCTCTTTACACTAAAGCTTGAATTTTGTCCCAATTCTTTAAGAATGACCCCTAAATCACAAAAGCCGTAGAACAAATAGTTGAAATTGCTAAAAATTATTCAGCGTAAAGAGCAAGGTATTGAGGAGGAGACAAATCCCCTTATATGCGTAATAATTTCTGTTCGTTTTAAGTTTTAACGCTGCTCCATACTTCCAGTTGAATTTTTTCTATTTATTTATTTTCTCTTTTTTTTAAATAATTCTAGAAAAGTCTGCGCCCCCTTCATGGATATTCTCTCCCCTTATGATAAATTCCTCTATGGAAAGATACTACCACGTAACCCCTCCCTCCGAACCCCCTCCCACCGCGAAAAAGCCCCCTGAAAACGTCTGTACACTTCCCATTAACCATTACTATATGTAAAGAATGGTCAAAGTTTGTAACTTCCAGCCCCTCCCCTGGGGACAGTGGGAGATTAAGTCGTCTCCAAAGACATAGTTATTAGGTTTTTCGACTATGCTGAACAAATTGGCAATCTCAAAATTTGATCTGGTAACTTTGGGAAAAAAATTAGCACAGGAGGAGGCCTGGGTGCCCTCTAATTTTTTGGTCACTTAAAAAGGGCACTAGAACTTTTAATTTCCGTTAGAATGAGCCCTTTCGTGACATTATAGGACCACTAGGTCGACATGATCACCCTTGGAAAAAAAAAACAAAAAAACAGATAAACACGCATCCGTAATGTGTCTTCTGGCAAAAAATACAAAATTCCCCGTTTTTGTAGAGAGGAGCTTGGAACATCTACATCAGGGTTCTCTGATACGCTGAATTTGATGGTGTGATTTTCGTTAAGATTCTATGACTTTTAGGGGATATTTCTCTCTTATTTTCTAAAATAAGGCAAATTTTTTCAGGCTCGTAACTTTTGATGGATAAGACTAAACTTGATGAAATTTATATATTTAAAATCAGCATTAAAATGTGATTGTTTTGATGTAACTATTGGTATTAAAATTCCGTTGTTTAGAGTTTCGGTTACATTTGAGCCGGGTCGCTCCTTACTACAGTTCGTTACCACGAACTGTTTGATGATAGTAATGAAGAGTAGGAAATGAAGATAAAGATACAATTTGTACATTCGCAAAAGATATACTAAACATTAAATACTAGTTCTTTTTGCAGTGTAACAAGAAAAACAGATCGAAGATATAGAAATGCATAGAAGACGTTTAAAACGAAGGTTTTAAGTATATCCAATAAAGTGTTAACTAATCACTGTTTCTTTTCAAAAATAGTGTTTTAATAAACAGTGTCAACTTGGACAAAATCTCAAAAATTTACTACTCAAAATTTTACTTTTCATAACAACGTAGCGTATCTTTCCACTTTTTAAAGTTAAATATATTTCGCTTAAATTACAGAATTCACAATTTTGTAAGAAAAATGTCTATTTCTGTGTTTCTACTCCCGCCATATCTGTTTATTACACGGTGGATGTCTACCTCAATATTTCGGCGAATGTTTCTAATGGCTAATCCTGTCAGTCTAGAGACCTGTCAGTTTAGAGCTCCTCGTTACTATTTCCTCTTCTATTCATCCTAAAATATTTGAAAAAAGACCAAAATCATCAGAAAAATATGAACTCTAATAAAGATGCATGTAGGTAAGTGCTTCAAATTAAGTATATGAGTCGAAATACTCCTTAAAAAACAAATAATTATGTGTTAGCTGTTTTTATATTTGATAGGTAAAGATTGATGATTTAAATTCTTAGGGTTTCAAGCTGTGGTAGATTCCTAACTAATTTTTCTTAATCTTGAGATTTTCAGATATTCAATTCAAAGTTTAAATCTCTATATGTCTGTTGAGCAAAACAAATAGAATTTTGAAATTTGACTCAGATTTAGCATTAAGTAAGAGAATTGTCCTGTAAAAATTTAGATTTATAAACAGCTAATCGTGGAAATATGATTGGATGGCATGTATCCAAATAAGTATAAAAATAATCAGCGGTTTATGTAGCAGTTTAGATAATTTTATGGACAAATATATGCAACCCCTATACAAAAACATAACTATATTCTGTAACTGGTTGGTATTGCGAAGGTGAGAAATTCTGAACTAATATTGTAGTCGCATTGATTTCCGTGGTTAACTCAAGTTGTGTCAATTTCCACTTTTTATCAAAATTTTATTAGTAAATGTTTGAAAAAAAATCAGCGCCACTCCACTGATGCAAACTGAGAATTCACAGACCCATCTATACCAGCTAGATAAAAAAGAGCGATAAAACAGATTATTTACCTTCTTTTATAAACAATTTTTCGAAAATCTATTCTCCTTAAATGATTACTCCGACCTTTAAGGAGTTTTTTGACTCGTGTACTTAGTTTTAAGCATATACTTATACGAACCTTTATTTAAGTTCTAAAGAGTTTGGCCTTTATTTTAATGTTTTTGATGAACAGAGGAGGTGATATGTCATATAATGCAAGACTTTAATTAGATAAAAATGTGCAGTAAAAATGTGCAGCCACCATCTGCTCACCAAAACACAAAACTTAAATTAATAATTTTTGCACTTCTCATACATTTACTTTATGTTATACAAATTCCCTAAAAAACAACAATGTCATTAAAAACTGCCCTGCTTCGCAAAAAAAGTCAACCCAAAAAACCAAAACAGACGGCCAAAAAAAGTAATGACATCAATTTCTACGCCTCAGTGCCATAGCAAGACTCTAAAACAAACAGTAAAAAGAAGTAAATATTTTGCTTTTCAGCCCCGTTGTGACCGCACAATCCAGAATTATCATTTCGACAGCCTAAAGATGTTAGGATTTTAAATTTCCTACTACTACTACTACTACTACTACTACCAATAACTCACTGCAGCACCAAGCTGCCAGAAGCCAACACAGCTACGCACGCTCCTCCTCCGACCTTTTCTATCCAAGGCCTCCCTCTTTGCACCCTCCCAGAAAGTTCCCATTTCCTTTAAATCTTTATTTGTGACATCCTCCCAACCCAAACGAGGACGACCTGCTTTCCGTGTAGCCCCAGACGGTTGGCCAAAAAGGACAGTCTTCGGCAATCTGTCATCCTTCATCCGCAGAACGTGGCCTTATAACCTTTTTTTCATTATAGCCCTAGAAAGCGGGATTGAACCACATTTTTCGTACAACCTACAGTTTGAAATACGGTCAGTCAGCCGGGTACCCAGAACAATGCGCAGGCAATTTCTCGGGAAAACACCTAGTAAATTTTGGTCCGCTTTTCGGAGCGCTCAAATAGACAAAATTTGAAAGCTACCTTATTCATCTTGAGCTCTACTCCCTGCTTATGCACCCCAGCCTTCTTGTCCAGTAGGCCACTCAGAAAATAGTTACGGGGGGGGGGGCTGAACAAGGGTTTCTGGGCTGACCAACGGAAAACTTTAAAAATTCCTTAGAAAAAATGCTATTTTAAGGAATCACTTTAAGTTTATTTTAGCTCTTTGAATGCAAGTTTTGAGTAGGGAATAAGGAATGATTGATAAAACCGAGCAGATCAAATAAGTTTTAAAAACAGAATGTATTTTTCTTGAGGTGGACTACCGCCCCTTTAACATCCCCCCCGTGGGTGTGCGCCTTTTCTTGTCTGAGTAAATACATTCTATGTCACCTTATGTCTTGTTTCCTACCGCTGGGATACGAGTTTTATAAACTCTTAATGAGTCCAGTTTGAAGGTTGGATTTATCTGTCAAATGTCTATAAAATAATAATAAAAGAGTTCAAGGGGTTGATCAGGAGCAGCAAATTTGGATTCACAGTAGGCATACGGTTTTTCATTTGGAATGTCAGCCGCAGAGACAGATGAGCGACACCTAACTTTGCGAAAGATAATTTTAAATAAAAGATTTTGTCATTTTTAGCGTGTTCCAAATGGACGTTTAATAGGTTACTACGATGAAGAACAAGAGCCTTAGAAATTTTTTTCTTTGTATGGAGACGAACAAGATTCACAGCACCAGATGGATGGTCTCAATCCTTCCAAAGATGGAATCAAAATTTAGCCTTGAGGCAAGAAGTAACGAGATCAAGGTTCAAAGACCAGCCTAGAATGGTACTATTACGGATTTTCCGAAGCGGGAAGCTTGATCTTTTAGTAAAACGAAGAGGATAGCTGATCTGCATTATTATGACCTCAGGAGAAACAGTGATCCCAGACTGAGTGCAGGACGGGAAATAGCGCATCTTATCAAGTCTAAACGAAGTGCCTAAGTCGAATTTAGAATAGTTTTTGATTACTTTAAAAAGTAGAGTTGTGACAAAGAGTCAAAATTTAGCGTAAACAGCGAAATATTGAGAATCTTACTATTATGCCTTCGGGCTGCATCTTCCGGATCTTCGGCAATTTTATCCATGGCCTCCACTTAACAATTCCTTTATTCACATTTTAATACTTCCTCCACTTTCTTTACTCCCCTTTTGCTTGATACAATCTATCACCCAAATGATTCTTGTACAGGTCCCTCCACCTCTCTATTAAACATAAATCATTTTCACTAATATTCGTTGCTGCGTTTCTAACTTTCTTCCCTAAGACACCATCAGTGACTTTAGAAACTTTTTTCATTAAAGTGTTCTATCCATCTTCTACATTGTCAAATTTTAAACTCTCCAATGCAGTATTAAACTGTTCCTGGAAATTTTCTTGCAAACTCTCATCCTGGAGTCTACCAGCGTTATATAATACTGGAAAGTAGAAATTTGGATATTACTTTTAAAAAATATTTTTTCAACTAAAGGCAGAATCCTTCAATAAATTTCATCTTTAATAATTTTAAGGTGAAATCGAATGCATTAATTTCCTGCCTTAAATGTCACCACCCATTTTTTTTTTTCAATTTTGCTCTCATAAGATTTGTTTTTGACTCGTGTTTTAGCAGGTAGATCATGAAAATCTTGTTTACTTTATTTTATGTTTAATGTGCAATTGTGTAGCACCTTTAAATGTGAGGATTGTCATATTTTGAACAAATAATATTAGAAAAGGATTAGAGTAAGTCAGTAAGCAGTAAAGAAAGTCGGATGAGACTCAGGGGCCTGGATTAAACCGAGAAAGTCGAGAAATACTATGAAAGATTGTTTTTTTCTTTTATTTTTTTCAAGTTCTTATGTCGATTTTCGACAACAAAACACTTCCCATTTCTAGAATTGTAACAATTTCCGCAGTTTCTTTTTTTTGTAACGGCAATAGATTTTCAGGTTTTATCAGCTAGGCCTTTAAAATCCCAAGAATCCCAGTTTCTTAGCTAGCTACGAATTTTAAACATTTCAAGAATATCAGCTTTTTTCGAAAGCAAATCTAAAAAAATAGTTTTTCAACTGAAAGTAAGGAGCGACATTAAAACGTAAAACGAACAGAAATTACTCCGTATATAAAAGGGGGTGTTCCCTTCTCAATGCCCCGCTCTTTACGCTAAAGTTTGACTCTTTTCACAACTCTACTTTCTAAAACAATTTAACACTTAATCGTAAAGAGCAGGACGTTGAGGAGGGAACAGCCCCTTTCATATACGGAGTAATTTCTGTTCCTTTTTAAGTTTTGATGTCGCTCCTTACTTTCAGTTGAAAAAACTTGTTTTTTTTAATTTAATTTCTGAACGTTTTTGAATTAATACATATTTGGATTTTGGCTCACCACACATGAATAATTAAAACGAAATTTGTAATTTTTTTTTGGCTAAATGGCTTTATCATAGTTTTGATCGGACGATTTTAAGAAAAAAAGAGGTGGGGAGAATTTTTCGGCTACTATTTTTCTACGAACGTGTTTATTAGTAATAAATATGCTTAACATACGAATTAACTTACTTAACGAACTTCTATATTCATTTGTTTTTAATACGTATTTGAGGGAGCTCGTCCCCCTCGTCAATACCTCGCTCTTTACACTAAAGCTTGAATTTTGTTCCAAATATTTAAGAATGACCCCTGAGTCACAAAGGGCGTAGAATAAATAGATGAAATTATTAAGAATACTTTAGCGTAAAGAGCGAGGTATTTAGGAGGAGATGAACCCCCTCATATGCGTAATAATTTCTGTTCGTTTTGTTTTATTGCTGCTCCTTACTTTCAGTTGAAATTTTTTTTATATATTTTTTCATTGTTTTTTTTTTAAATAATGCGAGAAAATTATTATGGAAATTCTCTTCCCCCATGATAAATTTCTCCATGAAAAGATCTTCTCATGTAACACCCTCCCACCACCCCCTACCAACCAGAAAAAAAACCTTCTAAACGTCTGTAAACTTCTCAATAACCATTACTATATGTAAACAATGGTCAAAGTTTCTAAGTTGCAGCCCCTCCCCCGATGACTGTGGGGGATTAAGTTGTCCCAAAATACATAGTTATTCGTTTTTTTTATTATGCTGAAAAAAATGGCTATCTCGAAATTTTTATCCGGTAACTTTTAGGAAAAACTGAGCGTGGGAGGGGGCCTAGGTGCCTTCCAATTTTTTGGTCACTTAAAAAGAGCACTAGAACTTTTATTCTCCGTTAGAATAAGCCCTTTTAAGACATGCTAGGACCACTGGGTCGATACGATCACCCCTGGAAAAAAAACAAACAAAAAAACAAATAAAAACGTACCAGTGATTGGTCTTCTAGCAAAAAATACAAAATTCCACATTTTTGCAGATAGGAACTTAACACTTCTATAGTAGGGTTCTCTGATACGCTGAATGTGATGTTGAGATTTTCTTTTTATGACTTTTAGGGGGTGTTTCCCCCATTTTCTAAAATAAGGCAAATTTTCTCAGGCTCGTAACTTTTGACGGGTAAGACTAAATTTAATGAAACTTGTATATTTAAAAGCAACATAAAAATACGATTCTGCTGATGTATCTATTAGTATAAAAATTTAGTATTTTAGAGTTTCGGTTACTATTGAGCCGGGTCGCTCCTTACTACCGTTCGTTAGCATGAACTGTCTGATTCTACAGTTCTTACGTTGATTTTTGACGACAAAACACTGCCCAGTTAAAAAAAAATTTAAAAATTTTGCATTTTCTTATTTTTGATTCTTTGAATTTTCATATTTGTGTAACTAAAATTTTCACATTTCAAGGATCAAAGCCTTTTTTCAAAATCACATAGTTCTTCTGTGATCTTGACAACAAAACCTTTCCCAATGCAATATTTTTTGCAAATTATGCATTTCATTCCCTCAAACCCTTTGAATTTTCAGTTTTTTTATGCTAGACCTTTCACATATCTTAAAAAAGCTCTTAAAAGAAGATGCCAAGTAGTAAACCTCTAACAGCCCATAAAGGAAAATCCTTATTAAAACCCTTTGTCCGCTGGTAGAATATATTTTCATACAGTTTCATACACTATATTTTCATACAGTTTGTCGATTTTCCATGTATTTGAATCCCAACTCAAATAAATATTTGCTTACCTGTCTGTTATCTCCTCTCCTTTCTCTGGGCAAGAAATAAGTAAGTTGGTTAGCTAAATAAGTTACAATTTATATCTCAAATTCAAGAATTTTTTTCTCTTTGGGATCGATTACCATTTAGCTTTGTATACTAGTCTTATTCCTTCATCACTAATGGTCTCACCCAATAAAAAAAAAAAAAAAAAAAAAAACAAAAAAAAAAAAAAAAAAAAAAAAAAAAAAAAAAAAAACAGTAAATACAAAATTTTATTTTTGGAGCATATATAGCTTATTTTGACCTTTAAGCTAAGAAACTGAAATAGTATTTGTTAGTCGAAGATCGTGGCTGCAGCAGTAGCTGTAACCTAGCAAAGCGTGAATCGTTTCTATACTTTTACTTTCGGAAAATAACACCCCAACCCTCCAGTGCCCCCTCCTTACCAGAAAATAACCCCCTGCGGAAAATACCCCCAGAAAATCCCCCTTGGAAAATACTTCCCCAGAAATTACTACCCTGGACAATATCCTCCAGTGGAAAATACCCTTGAGAAAATACCACCAGTCCTTTGAAAATAGGGTTTTCCAAATTTGAGAATTTTTTTTTTTAGTTTTGTGGGTTTTTTTAAAGTTTAGTTGAGAAGTGCTTAGGAAAGCGAAAAAGAGGAAATTACACACCGTAAGTATCTTAAAAATTTAGAAAGAAACGAAATTCAATTTTCGATGAAAAGGCTTTCAGATGAAGATCTGCAAATTTAGGCAGTAGTTGGTGCCAAATTAAAAAAGAAGAAAAAAAAACAAAAGAAAATAAATGAAACTGAAAAGCCCTCGTTTGCTGAAAAAGACGAAGGCGAAAAATCACCAAAATTAAGCCAAAAGAATGTGGAACTAAAAAGTTTAAGAAGGTTTTCCTTTCCTTTGAAAGAAAGCACAGTTGACTTTGGGAACCAACACATTCTTATTAAAGTTTTTTCGGACGAAAGCGATTAGTTTTTCTTATCTTCCAAGTATAAGACTACCACTAGTCACCATTAATAAACAAATGAAACCCAAAACGAACAGAAATTACAATAAATGACCTAGTCAAACTCCAAACGAGCAAAAATTAACAAGAGTAGGACTTACAAACCCCACGCCTCCTTAAGACTAGAACATAATTTACACTTTACTAAAAAAAAAAAAAAATAGCCATGGAGTGTTAGTTCAATATGCATATACTAACATCTATTCCTTAAAGTCTTAATAATTCTTTATTTATTAAAGTAAAAAAAAAACAAAATATGTGAATGTATAAAAATGTTCGTATGTTTCCCATTGAAAACAGTATCTGTAAGTAATGGACAAGTTACAAAACTTAAAAAGGCACTCAAACTTCTATATTGAGTTCTCTGATTGTTCTCTGATTGTTTTTGTACAGAGAACTGTATTGAGTTCCCTGATCGGGGTTCTCTGATTGTTTTGTAGTTAAGAAAGGAGGAAGATACATCAAAGGGTGCATTTTAATGGCAAAACATCCCAGCTTTCATTGAGCCATCGGATAATTACATAATTAACCATGCCGTAGCCGGGATTTTTTCGGGGGAGGGGGTGGATAGTTTTTTTTTTTGGGGGGGGGGATACAAAAGAAACTTTAAAAATGCATCAAAAAAGCGAGCTTGAAATCTACTCCCTTATGATTTCTGGGAGTATTTCTGACCTACGCTGTTATTATGAAAGTGAAGAGTAACATTAAACCCTAAAATAAGCAGAATTCATTCTGTATAGGAGGAGGAATACCTCTCCCTCATCAACAACTCCATCTCATTGTCACAGAAACTTCGGAGTATGCTCATTACGTTAGAAATTGAGACTTCTAGTACTTTTTTTTAAAGTTCGGAGTGATTTGAGACCAACCAGCCACGAGGGGGAGATGATTTCCCCGGAAGGGTATTTTCTGCGGTAGATATTTTCTGGGGGGACATATTCCTCGGTTGAAGGAGTATTTTCCACGGGAGGAGAGGGGCATTTTCGGGGAGGAGGGTATTTTTCAGGGATTATTTTCCGTAGAAGGCGGAGCGTATTTTTTGGAGTGGAGGGATATTTTCCGGGGGGTAAATGCCGGTGCTCATATATCACATTTTTTCTTATTTTTTTGTGCATGGGCTAGCGGGTAGCCAGAACATCATAGAGAAATATTTAATGACTCATTCGAACAGAAATTAAATTTACTCGTAGGCTACCCTTTATAATTGACCAAAAAGATTGGAGGGCATCTAAATACCTTCCCAAAAATGCTTCCTCCCCAAAGTCGTCCGATCAAAATTTTGAGATAGCCATTTTTCAGCATAGTAAGATCTAATAACTATGCTTTTGATGATGACATGACCCTCCATAGGCCCCGGGAAAATGGGCTGTAAGTTACGCAGTTATGGTCCTACAACATATGAAATTAGTTTAGTAGAGTTCGTAGTCATGTCGGTTAAGCTTAGGCTTTGAATGTGAGCGTCAAATGTCCCAAGTCCTAAAAGGGTGTTTTTTTTTTTTTTTCAATCATAGTTTTGTGCCTTCAAAATGATTGTATTGAGAAACTGGCTTTGTTAAAGTGACTACGATAGTTCTTAACCAATAATTATTTCCTGTCACGCCTAAAAATTACGATTAACCGCTAATTTTAAGCGATTTTTAGCTTGATTTTTCTTTCTGATGTTTTGCAGAAATAAAAATCACTTACCTTTTTTTTACATTTTTTTTTCGTGTTTCGAAAAGAATAAATAAATTAAGTTATCCAGATTTCTGAATTCGTTCTTACTTTTGGTTTCCATAGTCTCCGAGAAAAGGGTTGTAAGTAAATCAAATTTTCACGTTGTTATTGGGAAATATTCGGACATATTTGTAGGGCGGTATTATTGCAGGGGAGATTTTTATGTGAAGAGTTATACATGGGAACAAAATTTTCCCGGGAAACTTTCCAGGGGAAATTTTACGCAAAGAGTGAGGGTGATTTCTTAGCATTAGTTGAAAAACCGTCACAAATTAAATAAAAAGTTTAACTGAGAGTAAAGTGCAACATTATAACTTCAACGAATATAAATTATTCTGTATATGAGGAGGGCTGCCCCGCCTCAGAAAAAAAGAGCATGGCAGTGTTGTTTCTGCATTAAATTTAAGTTATAAATTATATATATATATATATATATATATATATATATATATATATATATATATATATATATATATATATATATATATATATATATATATATATATATATATATATATATATATATATATATATATATATATATATATATATATATATATATATATATATATATATTGATAAAACTAGTGCAACTAAACAAACTGATGATATTTCCCTACGTTTTTATGATTAAAGAAAACTGGAGCTTTACTTAAAACACACAAAGGCCAGTATAAAAAAAGAGTATTACTTTAGGGGTCAATAGTGAGACCCAGCCTGACACCAACAAACTAATCTATAACGCTTTTCATAGTCTTACACCAGCTGTGATATCAGTATGTTTCAGTATACAATTAAAATTATCTTAAAAACTTAAGCATAAAAATAAATATTATTTTAGTAACCGCAAAGTTATTGAACAGCACACACAAATAATGGACAAATTTATCAGGTAACATCTCGGTCTCACCAGCTATAATGCCAATGGCGATTAATATACAATCTTAAATTGTAAAAAACGCACTTTACTATTACTCGAAATGAAGAATGAATAAACTAAAAGGTGAACTCCGGAGATCCAGTTATTTCTATCTATACAACAACAAAAATTCAAGTTAAAACACAAATCCTAAAGCTGGTCAATAGTCTTAATACTATCAAGATGGATTCCCTTCAGATTTTTCTACAAACAATCCTGAAGTGTTCTTTTCAGAACCAAAACGAGATCCAATCAGTGATAACAAGTTAAAAAAAAAAATATGCAGCATTCCTAAAATTCCTAATTTTTTTTCAAAAAGTTTCTTTAATCAGTTTGCTTTTACAATACCAAAACTCCAATGTTGTTTTGTGTTTTCAGTAAAGTGCTAGTTTTATAATAATCATCAAACAGTTCGTGGTAAAGAGCTGCAAGTAAGGAGAAAACCGGCTCAATTATAACCGAAACTCTAAAATCAGAATTTTGATACCCATAGATACATCAAAGAAATGGATTTTTATGCTGATTTTAAATATGTAAGTTTTATCAAGTTTAGTCCTACTCGTCAAAAGCTACAAGCCTGAGAAAATCTGCCTTAATTTTCAAAAAAGGAGAAACATCCCCCTAAAATTCATAGGATCTTAATAAAAAAGTACACCGTCAGAACAGCATATCAGGGAACCTTACTGTAGACGTTTCAAGTTCCTGTCTGCAGAAATAAGGAATTTTGTATTTTTTGCCAGAAGAAAGATCACGGATGCGTGTTTATTTGTTTTTTTGTTGTTGTTTTTTTTTTCCAGGGCTAATCGTATTGACAGAGTGGCCATAGAATGTCGCAAGAGGGCTCATTCAAACGAAAATTATAAGTTCTAGTGCCCTTTTGAAGTGGCCAAAAAATTAGAGGGCAACTAGGCTCCCACACTCATTTTTTCCTAAGTAACCGGAAAAAGATTTTGAGATAACCATTTTGTTCAGCATAGTTGAAAATCTAATAGCTATGTCTTTGAGGACGACTTAATCCCCCACCGTCTCCGGGGGAAGGACTGCAAGTTATGAACTTTGCCCATTGCTTAAATATAGTATTGGTTATTAGGAAGTATAAAGACGTTTTCAGGGCGTATTTTTTCTTGTGGGGGGGGGCTAACGTGTGAGGATTTTTACATGGAGGAATTTTTCATGTGGGAAGAGAATTTCCATTAATGGGCGCTGGATTTAACAGTATTATTTAAAAAAAAAGTAAGAAAATAAATAATAAAAAACAAGTTTTTGCAACTGAAAATAAGAAGCTACATTAAAACTTGAAACGAACAGAAATTATTACGTATATGAGGGGTTTCACCCTCTCGTCAATACCTCGTTCTTTATACTAAAGTATTTTTAGTAATTTCAAAAGAGCTATTTATTGTAATTAAATGGCCTTTGTGATTCAAGGGTCATTCTTAAGGAATTGGAACAAAATTCGAACTTTAGCATAAAGAGTGAGGTATTGAAGAGGGGGTGAAACCCCTCATATACGTAATAATTCCTGTTCGGTTTAAGTTTTAATGTAGCTCTTTACTTAAGTTGAAAAAACTTGTTTTTTATTTAATACAGACAGCGGGAAATATTATCAGTTGGTTTAGTTAAACTAATTTTATCAATACGTGCTAGATAGACTGTGAAGCAATAATATTTGTTCGTTTTAAGTTTCAACTTCGCTATTTGCTTCCCTCAGAAGAACTTTGTTGTTTTTAATTAATTTAAGGAAGAATTAAAGGAAAGGAGGGGAACTCCTTCGTTTTAACTCTGCCTTGCGCGACTTATATTACGTTTAAGTTGAAACTATGGCACTGGTTGGGGTCATCTAGAAACACCAAAGCTCTCCCTTTCGCTCCCTCCTCCTCCCCTCTGTGTCATTTTCTTTACAACACCACTCTTGTGTGATTTACTTTAATATGAGGAAGTGAATTCAACTAGATAAAAATCTAATTTATGGACATAAAATGAATATCATTTTATAATTCCATGCTTGTACTTCGCAAGGTTTTGACGGTAGTTTCGATGAACCTGGAGAATTTTGTCAAGATACTGATCTTTGTATTGTCAACCTTTAAGTTCAGGAACTGAAACAGTTTCTGATACCAGAAAGTCTAAGGAAGAAGGTGGACACGAAGAAGGAGGAAGTTTCATTCTTCCAGCTGTGACTTTTATTACGTTTAACTTCAAACTATGGTACTGGTTAGGGTAAGCTGGAGAAATGCTCTCCTTCCCTCTCACTCTCTCCTCTATATCCTTTTCTTTATGGCCCTACTCTATATTCTTTCCTCTAAAATGAGGAAGTAAATTCAACTAGATAAAAATCCAATTTATGGACATTAAAATGAATAATATTTCATACTTTCCTGGTTGTAATTTGTAATGTTTAGACGGTAATTTTGTTGAATCTGGAGAATTTTCGATATTGATCTTCGCATTGTCACTTCCTTGTACATACTGTTAATATATTTGTTCATTTCTTCTCGCTGAATATATAAAGATACATATATATATATATATATATATATATATATATATATATATATATATATATATATATATATATATATATATATATCATGAAAAGAGAAATCACCAATGCTACAGCACAAACACAAAAAAAAAAAAAAAAAAAAAAAGAAGGAGACAGAAGGAGAAAAGGAAGACTGTTTTCCTAAATTAGTGATTAATATAGACCAGCAATTGAATGAGGCCTTAACCCTACTCATCTATACAATCACATAGGTCAAACAGCATAGCCACACACAATCAACCATAAAGAATAATCCATGGACAGGCAGTCATGTCGTCAATAAGTATAAGTCGTCATTTACCAAACAATAGAAAAAATAATATAGACAAATAATTCAGAGGCAACACCCAACACAAGGGCTCATCAGGAGAATACTCTGGCCTATATAGGGTTTCGCCACTCTAAATTCTCTACCCAGCACAGTGTTGTGGCTACCACAGAATATCCATGGCATCCCCGCGTCAGGTATCACCCCCAAAATACATGCCTATGAAAAAAAAACAGCAAATGTAAAACAACCAAGTAAAACCAAAAACAAGCTTATCCTGTTAATATATCCCTCCCTTTAGCAACAATAGGTAAACTAAATATTATAAATTTTACCAAATCACAAATATTAACACATTGCAAAAAACCTGATTGAACTAAACAATTATAGAATTCATCTTTACCATGTGGCTAATTTTTTATTTATATATATATATATATATATATATATATATATATATATATATATATATATATATATATATATATATATATATATATATATATATACATATATATATATATATATATATATATATATATATATATATATATATATATATATATATATATATATATATATATATATATATATATATATATATATATATACACATATATATACATATATTTATACATACATGTATATACATATATATATATATATATATATATATATATATATATATATATATATATATATATATATATATATATATATATATATATATATATATATATATATATATATATATATGCATATATATATATAAATAAATATATATATATATATATATACCAGGGCCTTGGAAAGCAGCCAGTCTCAGCTCAGAAAAAAAGAGAGGAGGGTTGGGCTAATCACCTATTCCCGTAAAAAAAAACTATGATTTTTGAATAGAAAACGCACACTTCCGGATGTGGTTTTTGGCTTTCGATTCTGTGCGCAGCAAATCGTTTATGGAGAATACTACAGCACTATGAGCTTCCAGACGTGATTATTATTACAATTGTTGCTTTACATAATGACGAGCTGAAGACCGACGGTGGAAACCTGACTGATAGGATCTGGATCCACTACAATATATGACAAGGCTGTATCCTCTCTCCTGTGCTCTCCACGATCCTCATTGACTATGTACTCTGGATATAGTCACTTTGTAGGAAAAATACAGTGAATGAGAGCCGCACTATCTTCGATAGTGATTTTGCTGATAACATTGCGCTCCTTTCTAACCTAAGGGAGACCTTACAGCAGATACGATAAGGCTGTATCATCTCTCCTATGCTCTTCACGATCCTCATTGACTACATACTCCAGATATAGTCACTTTGTTGGAAGAATACACTGAATGAGAGCTGCACTATCTTCGATAGCGATTTCGCTGATAACATTGCGCTCCTCTCTCTTTTAAGGGAAACCTTACAGCAGAACATCACAGAGCTCACAAAAAGCCAGAAGTGTTGGGACTGGCAATCAGCACAAAAAAACTAATGCGCAACAATGTTAATTCAATGCCAGGCCAGCCACTGAATGTGGCTGAATGTGTCACCTGGCCTGGTGACAGTTCTGATAAGCAATATATATATATATATATATATATATATATATATATATATATATATATATATATATATATATATATATATATATATATATATATATATATATATATATATATATATATATATATATATATTGTAAGCAGAAAACATGCTTAATATTTAATCTTGACTTTACGATTTGCTCGAGACTTCCATAGATCGCTTTCTGGGGCAATGGAACTGGGCACTTTTTGGGAGCACGAAGGACCTTACGGGTCAGAATATGGGCAGGCAACTTCTGTCTCTTATCATTTTGAGATTTACTGCAGCGCCCAAGTCCTTGAGTCAAGAGTAGGCCTAATCTAATTTTGCCCCAGTTGTTTTGACTGGATAAAGAGCGAAGTGTTGGGGAGGGGGATAGTCCACCTCATATACATAATAGTTTCTGTTCGTTTCAAGTTTTGATGCTGCTCTTCACTTTGAGTTGAAAAAACTTTTTTTCATTTAATCAAACAGTTCGTGGTAACGAACTGTAGTAAGGAGCGACCCGGCTCAATAGTAACCAAAACTCTAAAAAATGGAATTTTGATACCAATACCTACATCAAAAGAATCGCATTTTAATGCTGATTTTGAATATATAAGTTTCATCAAGTTTAGTCTTACCCATCAAAAGTTACGAGCCTGAGAAAATTTGCGTTATTTTAGAAAATAGGGGGAAACGCCCTCTAGAAGTCATAGAATCTTGACGAAAATCACACCATCAGATTCAGCGTATCAGAGAACCCTACTGTAGAAGTTTCAAGCTCCTATCTACAAAAATGTAGAATTTTGTATTTTTTGCCAGAAGGCAGATCACGGATGCGTGTTTATTTGTTTTTTTGTTTTCTTGTTTTTTTGTTTGTTTTTTTTTCCAGGGGTGATCGTATCGACCCAGTTGTCCTAGAATGTTGCAAGAGGGCTCATTCTAACGGAAATGAAAAGTTCTAGTGCCCTTTTTAAGTGACCAAAAAAATTGGAGGGCACCTAGGCCCCCTCCCACGCTAATTATTTTCCCAAAGTCAACGGATCAAAATTCTGAGATAGCCATTTTATTCAGCGTAGTCGAAGAACCTTATAACTATGTCTTTGGGGACGACTTACTCCCCCACAGTTCCCGTGGGAGGGGCAACAAGTTACAAACTTTGACCAGTGCTTACATATAGCAATGGTTATTGGGAAGTGTACAGGCGTTTTCAGGAGGATTTTTTTGGTTGGGGGAGGGGTTGAGAAGAGGTGGATATGCTGGGGGAACTTTCCATCGATAATTTGTCATGGGGGAAGAAAATCTCCATGAAGGGAGCGCAGGATTTACTAGCATTATTTAAAAAAAAAAACAATGAAAAAATAAATATGAAAAAGTTCTTTCAGCTGGAAGTAAGGAGCAGCATTAAAACTTAAAACAAACAGAAATTAATACCCATTTAAGGGGCTCACCTCCTCCTAATACCTCGCTCTTTACGCTAAAGTATTTTTAGTAATTTCAACTATTTATTCTACGGCTTTTGTGATTCTGGGGTCATTCTTAATGAATTGGGACAAAATTTAAGCTTTAGTGTAAAGAGCGAGGATCTGACAAGGGGGCGAGCCCCCTCATATATGTAATAAAAATATGAGAATACAAAAGTTCTTTACGTAAGCTAATTCATAAGTTACGTAAAACTTTTACTAATAAAAATATTCGTAAAAAATTAAAAATTCTAGTTGCCTTTTTAATTAACCAAAAAATCGGAGGGCAACTAGGCTTCCTCCCCCGCTCTTTTTTTCTCAAAATCATTTGATCAAAATTATGAGAAAGCCATTTAGCCAAAAAAAAAAAAAAAAAAACGCAAATTTTGTTTTAATTATTCCTCTGCAGAGAGCCAAAATCAAAACATGCATTGATTCAAAAACGTTCAGAAACTAATAAAAAAATAAGTTTTTTTAACTGAAAGTAAGGAGCGACATTAAAACTTAAAAAGAACAGAAATTAATTCGTATACGAAAGAGGCTGCTTCTTCATCAACGCCCCGCTCTTTACGCTAAAGTTTTTTACTGTTTTAAAAAGAAGAATTGAGAGAAAGAGTCAAACTTTAGCGTAAAGAGCGGGGCGTTGATGAGGAAGCAGCCTCTTTCATATACGAAGTAATTTCTGGTCGTTTTAAGTTTTAATGTCGCTCCTTACTTTCAGTTAAAAAAATTTGTTTTTTTTATTTAATACATACTAAGGACGATATACATATCTCCGCAGACACGTTATTTTTACCGTTGGCTCCACCCAGAAATTCTGCAGATAACTCAATTCTGGATCGGAGAGGGAATTTCAACCACGGAATGGTTGAAATATCAATTGAGACTTGCTTAGTACTGCTTAAACGAAAGGAATCCCTACAAATTGCGATGTTGCCCGACCAAAAGACCCGAAGAGCTATTTGGTTACACAATCTCTGAAATCATTTCGATGCCTTCGAAGGTTTGAATTCCGGGGAATTGCAAGTAAATAAGAACTCTAATACAATCAAACAGTTCGTGGTAACGAACTGTAGTAAGGAGCGACCCGGCTCAATAGTAACCAAAACTCTAAAAAATTGAATTTTGATATCAATAGCTACATCAAAAGAATCGCATTTTAATGCTGATTTTAAATATATAAGTTTCATCAAGTTTAGTCTTACCCATCAAAAGTTACGAGCCTGAGAAAATTTGCCTTATTTAGGAAAATAGGGGGAAACACCCCCTAAAAGTCGTAGGATCCTAGCGAAAATGACACCATCAGATTCAGCGTATCAGCGAACCTTACTGTAGAATTTTCAAGCTCCTATCTACAAAAATGTGGAATTTTGTATTTTTTGCCAGAAGACAAATCACGGGTGCGTGTTTATTTGTTTTTTTTTGTTTTTTTCCCAGGGGTCATCGTATCGACCAAGTGGTCCTAGAATGTCGCAAGAGGGCTCATTCTAACGGAAATGAAAAGTTCTAGTGCCCTTTTAAAGTGACCAAAAAAATTGGAGGGCATCTAGGCCTCCTCCCACGCTCATTTTTTTCCCAAAGTCAACGGATCAAAATTTTGAGATAGCCATTTTGTTCAGCATAGTCGAAAACCATAATAACTATGTCTTTGGGGATGACTTACTCCCCCACAATCCCTGGGGGAGGGGCTGCAAGTTAAAACTTTGACCAGTGTTTACATATAGTAATGGTTATTGGGAAGTGTACAGACGTTTTCAGGGGGATTTTATTTTGTTTGGGGGTGGGGCTGAGGAGAGGGGGCTATGTTGGAGGATCTTTCCTTGGAGCAATCTGTCATGGGGGAAGAAAAATTCAATGAAAAGGGCGCAGGATTCTCTAGCATTACTATAAGAAAACAATGAAAAATAAACATGAAAACGTTTTTTCAAATGAAAGGAAGAAGTAGCATTGAAACTTAAAACGAACAGAGATTATTACGCATATGAGGGGTTCTAAGAATACTTTAGCATAAAGAGCGAGGTATTTAGGAGGAGATAAATACCTTGCTCTTTATGCTAAAGTATTTTTAGTAATTTCAACTATTTATTCTACGGCCTTTCTGATTCAGGGGTCATTCTTAAAGAATTGGGACAAAACTTACGATTTAGTGTAAAGAAGGAGGTATTAACGAGGGTACAAACCCCCTCATATACATAATAAAAATTAAAGAATATAAAAGTCTGTTACGTAAGTTAATTCTAAAGTTACGTATATTTTTTGCTAATAAAAAAATTCGTTAAAATTAAAATTAATAGTTGCCTTTTTATGTAACCGAAAAATTGCATGGCAACTAGGCCTCCTTCCCCATCCCATATTTCTCAAAATCGTATGATCAAAACTAAGAGAAAGCCATTTAGCCAAAAAAGGAATTAATATGCAAATTTCATTTGAATAGTTTACGTGTGGAGAGTCAAAATCCATCATGCATTAATTCAAAAACGTTCAGAAATTACATAAGAAAAACTAGTTTTTTTAACTGAAAGTAAGGAGCGACATTAAAACTTTAAACGAACAGAAATTACTCCGTATATGAAATGGATTTTCCCCTCCGCAATCCCTCGCTCTTTACGCTAAAGTTTGACTCTTTGCCACAATTCTGCTTTTTAAAACAATTAAAAGCTTTAGCGTAAAGAGCGAGGGATTGCGGAGGGGAAAATCCATTTCATATACGGAGTAATTTCTGTTCGTTTAAAGTTTTAATGTCGCTCCTTACTTTCAGTTAAAAAAACTAGTTTTTTTTTATGTAATAGTTAGTAGAGACGAAACAGAGATGGAATTCTTGGAAAAGTGAAGTGACAATGAACCTGGTGTGTTTCTGAAGAGATTTTTCGCTTTGCATAAATGCAAAGCGTATTACCATCACACAATTAATTTAAGATTTAAGCATCTCCGCAAACTGTACTATCAGCCATGGCCACGAGGTGGACAGATATTTGGGAAAAAAATGGTGGTAAAGGTGCGAAAAGTATCTGGCCTTTCAGATACTATACCAGCAATTTAAAGAGTCGACAGGGAAGAAACAAAGAACACTTCTATAGACGAACAAAAAGAAATCGAGATGAAACTATAGACCAATGGAAGCATCACTTTCAGTACATGTTAAATCCCCAAATATAACTAACTGTTACATATATTACTTACTAAACAGTCGCAAGACTACTTATCGTCTTTAACGTTTTGTGTCTCACCTATTTTTCAGTTATTCTCTGTTCCTCCTAAAAGTCTATATGCGGGTGCCAAGCAACGATCCCAATTTGGATGAAATACTGGCAGCAATAAGAAACTAAAAAAATATTAAAACCCTGGGAGTTGATTTGGTACTAGAAAAAATTTACAAGGGAAGTCCAAGGCCTCTTGTTCATACCCTGCAACAACTGTATTGGGGAAGAAGAGGTATTTCCAAAAGGTGGGAGTATCACTCATCGTTTTCTTGTTCAAAGCTTCTGAGGAATATCCCTAATAAGTATTGCTGCCGAAATGTTAAACGTGGTTCTTCTCAACCTTATAGCCTGGTCGGAAACACGATCACACACATAAGCGAGATGGGCTACAGCCGCTAGAGGGTATAAACTGAATCTACAAGCTCTTTACGCTCAGACAAATGCTAGACAATTGCATAAATTTCAGTGAGATTGCTATAGCCATCTTTATTTATGCTATAATTTCTTTAAAGATGGCGTGTTAACAGCATTGTGGGAGAGGGTGTTTTGGAGAAGCTGATGTACATCTTCCAGGGAGGGCATGGTGTGTTCGTGCGTGTGTAATATTTTTTGAGTATTATCCTCTCTTTTTGACGTCGACATTGGAATGAGATATGAATGTTTCCAGGACCCCATGCGTTTTATTTATCGTTCAATTTGATAATAAAGCGCACATTGTCCTCTGCTAGACACGTAGAGGTTAGTCCGATAGACTTTAGGGAAAGCACAATGAGACTTTAATACCATTAAAAATCGTCACCGATTTTGTTTGTCTTTCTCCATTAACTTATAGCTCGAATCACACAAAAAGTACCGAACATTTGGAGTGTGAGTACAAAGATTCTGTAGAATTACAGGTTTTAAATTCAATGTGCTGCATCATACGACTCCGATCCGATCATTTTGGTGGCCCTGCTACTTCAAGGCGCATTTCATCTTTTAGCTCATTCACAATAGTATTCCTTCCAATTTTTGACTTGATTATAAAAATTAATCTATCATACTTTCCTAATCCTAGACTGCAAGGAATGTAGATAGAGTTTCAAACTCGCGAGTTTTCAAATTTGGAGTAAGTACAGGGTTGTCATTCAAATTTTCAGGATGGTTGTACTTAGCTGTAGTTTCTTTCTATGCGCCACTTTTGGGGCAATAATCTTTCTTTTAATTGGTAGGAATGTCTAAATAGAAGCGAGCCATGTTTGCCTTGATTTATATTTTTTGCCCCAGCATATCTCATAAATTTTTCTGACTTCTTCACTAAAAAACTTTAAACATGCATACGTGTATTTACAGCCAGTGTACACGTGTATTACTTACAATCTGTAGTTCTCGCAGCCAGGTTTGTCATGAAATGGATACTTCTTAAATTTTTCCTCAAATTCATCAATGTCTGAGTGAACTCGTTTGGGAGTAGGATCATCAATAAAATTTCCTTCTTTTTTTATAGAAGAAGTTATAGATTTTTTCAATAAATCCGAATTTGAAAATAAGCCATGGTATATTTGCATATTAGGGTTTGGGGGAGGGGTCGTAAGATAGAGTGATGCACCTTTAGAAATGATATAAGTAAGTAATTTAGAATGTTTTAAAGTAGTTTTCATAGTTTTACAGTCTTTCCCTTTGGAGAAAGTATCTAGTAAATAAATGTCGTAAAACCAATCATACTTTAAAACAATCTGTTTTTCCAGTTACCAAAAGGAATATTTGTAAAATTCTGAAAACTCTTTTGAAGCATTCTAAAATACTTACTTATATCATTCCTAAATGTGGAACATTAAAATGTGCTCCCTCCCCCCAATAAAGTGTAAGTAGAGGGCCCAAATTATAAAGTTTAAGCAATCCAAAAATGAATTTTCTTCTGGAGATAGTATCCACTAAATAAATATTAGAACTATTTCAAAACAATCAGAAAGGTATCTGCTTATTGTTCCCTCTCTAAAAAAACACTATACAATTCTTAAAACTATTTTCAACATTCTAAAGACATAATCATATCATTCATAAATTCTGACGGTTAAAATTTATCCCTCACCCCCTCCTCTTAATGTGTAAGTACATATCACAGACTATATAGGCTAGGTAATTCTAAAAAATAAAGTTTTAGGTGGTTGGAATGACGTTACCCTTTTGAATGTACAGATTCAGCAGCTACATAGCTGGATGTGCATATTGGCTGTAGTGGGTCTGCTGTCAGTACCTGGTAGTACAAAGTGGGTTTCTCCAGAGGGCTTAGGTCTACTTGGAGAAAAATTCTCTAACAGCATGAAGAAAAATTTTCTCACCTTAACATATTTAAATCCATATGTAGAACCAATGCTCTGTGTAAATTTAGAAGCATCTTGGTATTTTGTGAAGATATAGCATTCAATATTTCAGAGATGCTGTTCTTATGCTCTGGTAAACCATGATGATTGTGCTGAGCCCTGGTATGTACGAACTTTGACCTTTAGTTTCTCTTCTCATTTCATTAAGCCGGAAAAAGGAAAAAAGTACGCATAAGGGTGGAAGTACGTATTTCCCCAAATACGTATTTTATTGTGGCATCCATAACAAGTCAAGAAGTGAAAAATTACGTGTATACTTGTTTTTACATTTGGGGGGCTGTATGGAGCTTACAGAGAACCCAATTCTGGATTGGAGAGTGGATTCTAATCTTGCTATGGTTAAAATGTCAATTGAAACTTACTTAGTACTGCGTAAACGAAAGGAATCCCTACAAAATACGACACTGTCCGCTACAAAGACCCATTAACTGTAGAACAGTCAGGGTGGCGAGATGGACGGAAATTTTGGGAAAACATAGTGGTACAGGTGCAAAAAGTATCTGGCCTTTGAGATATTGTGCCAGCTGTGTAAAGAGTCCACAGGGGAAAAACGAAGGATACATTTCCTCTAAGAGACAAACAAGACGATTTCATAACAAAATCAAGATGAAGTTATAGACTGATGGAAGCATCACTTTCAAAAGCTATTAAATACCCACACGTATTAGCTGTCGCTTATATTACTTATTACATAATCCCAAAAAGACTCATGGCTCCCACCGTTTTGTGTCTCTACTATATATCAGCTACTCCCAGTGCCTCCCAAGAGTGTATACGCAGTTGCCAAGCAGCGATCCCAACGAGGGCGAATACAGGCAGCAATAAAAAAACTGAAAAATTATAAAACCCTGGGAATTGATTCAGTACCAGATAGAATTTACCAAGTAATCTCGGGGCCTCATCCATATCCCCTGCGAAACTTGTATTTGGGAAGAAGAGGTATTTCTAAAAAGTGGGAATCATTCATCATTCTCTTGTTAAAAACTACCGAGGAATATCCCTCCTAAGTATTGCTCCCAAAATATTAACCATGGTTCTTCTCAACCTTATAGCTTGGTCAGAAACACAACCACACACATAAGCTAGGCGGGTGAGATGGTATAGCCTGATTCCACCTCTACGCTCCAACTAAAACTAGAGCAATGCATGAAAAACAGTCAAATAGCTAAGTCGCTATAGACATCTTTATTTATTTATAATACTTTTGATTGTAGCCATGAAGATGGAATGTTGACTGCATTGGGGAAAGACTGTGTTTCAGGGAAGCTGATACACATCTTCCAGGGATGGTCTCATGTGTTCGTGCATGTGTACTAGTTCTTGGTGTAAATCCTCTTTCTTCAACGTCGGTATTGGGATGAGACATTAATGTTTCTTGTACCTCATGCTTTTTTATTTCATCATCAATTTGATAACAAAGCAGCCTTGCCCTCTGGTAGAGACGTAAAAGTCGGTCTAATAGACCTGAACTATGAAATCCTGCTTGTGGACCACGTGTAAATTTCAAAAAGCCGCGCTATGTAACGTAGTAGTTGGAGCGGAGGTAATTGGGCTGAATATCAACAGATATAAAACGAAATTTCCGACAAACTTTGGGGTGAGGAAGTAAATGGCTCTCAGTTAAAATGCCTGGGAACTCTAACGCGTAGATATAGCAAGTAGTTCCAATTAAGAGGTTTTGAGCGTGCAACTGAGGAAGAACTTGTAAAGTCAAAGAGATTCTCTTTTTAAAGAATGATTTTGGATTTATCAGAAAATCGTCAACTCTACTATTTTTTGTGGTTGCTAAAGGTGCCCCATGAAATTGGCGGGAGTCCATGCCCTAGATTTGTCCGGTCACTCTAGTCTAAGACAAGTCTTTGAATAAGACGAAGTCAATAACGCCAAAATCCAAATACGCTGCTGCCAAAAATATAATGATTGCCCACAAATAAAAAAACAACAACACTGATTTAGTCATACGTGTTTTAAAAACTAAAAATTTTTAAAACAGCCCTATCATCATCATTGATGACATCAGATCAAGACATCATCATATTCTGGTTAAACTTGAAGAAATGATGCTAAAAAAAACTTTTGTGTAATTTTTCTAGATTTTTTTCAAATAAAGATGCAAAGGGGAAGGTAATTTTCAAACTTTAGGTGTAAATTTTTCACATCCGATTCGCATCCCTGGCAAGTTTTAATTAACATAAGGTTTCTACCAAAAATTGGTAGAATGTTGCCATTCAACATTTTTTGGCAACATTTGGCAATGTTGCCAAAAATTGTTCAGATTTTCTGGATATTCTTTTTCAAACAATACTCAACAAGTAATTTATTAGTTCACACACTCTTTTGAATACTTTAAAAATACTATCGCTAAATCAAATGTGAGGAAAATTTCCAGGGGGATTTTCCATAGAAGAGAATTTCCGCTGGGGCAGGGGGAAAGTTTTCTGCCAAGTTTTTTTCATTGGAGAGAACTTTGTTTTGCTATTTTTCATTTTTTAAATAAAAAAAACAAACCAATGCACACTTTTTGGGTGCAAGGTGTCACTTTATGATTGCCTTATAAAATCATGTTTATAAGGAGCAATCGACCCAGTGGTCCTAGAATGTTACAAGAGGGCTCATTATAACGGAAACTAAAAGTTCTAGTGCCCTTTCTAAGTGACCAAAACAATTGGAGGGCATCTAGACTCCCTCCCACTCACACTTTTCCCAAAGTCACCGGATCGAAATTTCAAGATAGCCATTCTGTTCAACTAAGTCGAAAAAACCTTATAATCATAACTTTGGGGAAGACTTAATCCCCCACAACCCCTAAGGGAGGGGCTGTAAGTTACAAACTTTGACCATTGTTCACATATAGTAATGGTTATTATGAAGTGTACAGACGTTTTCAGGGGAATTTTTTCGTGTTAGGGTGGGAGTGGGTTGGGGGAGGGGATTACATGGTAGGATCTTACCATGGAGGAATTTTAACATAGTTCACTAGTCCAAAAAATTCTAAGTACAACAAATTCTATGTCCAAAAATTCTAAGTTCAAGAAAGAGGGGAAGATGGGGGAGGGGCATTAGACCCCTTGGATTTGGGATATGGATGACCATAAGTTCCCTCTAAAAAAGTCATAGCAATTGATTCACTGGGGAACATAAGTTCGTTGGTTTACTTCACCCGAGTATGTGTCATAGGACCAGATTTCATTCAATTCACGCCGACTGAATTATGCTAATGATGTATCTCTCATTTAGTATGGTTATGTAAATTGGTCATTGACCCAAATATAGGCAATCTTTAGCCTAAATAAGTGTGTAAGTTCAGTTGTTATTATCACCATACTACTCTAATGAATCTTATGTGTCTAAAATCAGTACAAAAAGTGAATTCTTTTGATGAATATATTGTAATCGAAATTTCGATTTTAAGAGTTTCTGTTAATATTGGGCTGAGTTGGTTTTTATGGCACTTGGTATTAACCAAGTGACATATGGCAATCGCAAATTCTGTCTGTCTGTCGGTCTGTCTGTCGTTCCCGGTTTTGCTACTTTAGGCACTTCCAGGTAAGCTAGGACGATGAAATTTGGCAGGCGTATCAGGGATCAGACCAGATTAAATTAAAAATATTCAGAAAAATATCAGGAGTCGTTTTCCTGATTTGACCATCTGGGGGAAGGAGTGGGGACCCGTTAATTCGGAAAAAATAAAAAAAATGAAGTATTTTTAACTTACGAACGGTTGATAAGGTCTTAATGAAATTTTATGTTTGGAAGGATATCTTGTCTCAGAGCTGTTATTTTAAATCCCGACCGGATCTGGTGACATTGGGGGGAGTTGGGAGGGAGAAACCTAAAATCTTGGAAAACACTTAGAGTGGAGGGATCGGGATGAAACTTGGTGGGAAAAATAAGCAGAAGACCTAGATGCATGATTGACATAACTGGAACGGATCCGCTCTCTTTGGGGTAGTTAAAGTATTTTTAACTTATGAACGGGTGATCGGATCTCAATGAAATTTGATATTTAGAAGGATATCGAGAACGGGTGGAGTTTGGGATGGGGGAACCTAAAATCATGGAAAACACTTAGATTGGAGGGATCGGGATGAAACTTGGTGGCAAAAATAAGCAGAAGTCTTAGATATGTGATTTACATAATTGGAACGGATCCGCTCTATTGGGGGGGGGGGTGTTAATTCTGAAAAATTAGAAAAAATGACGTATTTTTAACTTACGAAGGAGTGGTCGGATCTTCATGAAACTTCAGATTTAGAAGGACCTCGTAACTAAGATCTCTTATTTTAAATCTCAACCGGATCCAGCGTCATTGGGGGGGGGGGCAGTTGGGGGGGAATCTTGGAAAATACTTAAAGCGGAGAGATCAGGATGAAACTGGATGGGAAGAATAAAAACCTGTCTAAGATACGTGGCTGACATAACCGGACCTCCACTCTGTGGTGGAGTTGGGGAGGGGGGGGTAATTTTGAAAAATTAGGTATTTGTAACTTACGAAAGGGTGTCCAGATCTTAATGAAATTTGATATTTAGAAGGATCTTGTGCTTTAAAGCTCTAATTCTAAATTCCGACCAGATCCTGTGACATTGGGGGGGAGTTGGAGGGGGAAACCGGAATTTGGGAAACATAAAAATTGAGGTATTTTTATCTTACGAATAGGTGATCGGATCTTAATGAAATTTGATATTTAGAAGGAATTCATGTCTCAGAGCTCTTATTTCCAATCCCGACCGGATCTTTTGACATTGGGGGGAGTTGGAGGGGGAAATCTTGGAAAACACTTGCAGTGGAGGAATCGGGATGAAGCTAGGTGGATAGAATAAGCAAATGTCCTTGACACGTGATTGACGTAACCGTACTGGATTTGCTCTCTTTGGGGGAGTTGGGGGGAGGCGCTCAGTGATTTGGCGAGTTTGATGCTTCTGGACGTGCTAGGACGATGAAAATTGTAGGCGTCTCAGGGATCTGCACAAATTGACTTGATAAAGTCGTTTTCCCAGATTCGACCATCTGGGGGGTAAAAGGAGAGGAAAAATTTGAAGAAATTAGGTATTTATAACTTACGAGTGGGTGATCAGATCTTAATGAATTTTGATATTTAGAAGGACATCGTGACTCAGAGCTATTATATTAAATCCTGACCGGCATTAAGCCTCTGATTTTCCTTTTAAATCAATCTATTGATTTTTTGAATTTTGTTAGAGCTCATACCAAATGAGCTTTTGGCTCTTAGCTCTTCTTGCCTCGTCACAAGTGCCATATGAGCTCTTAGCTCTTGTTAAATTTATTTCCGGAAGAATTGGGATGTTTTGGCATTAAAACGCCCCCTTTGAGGCATCTTTCTCCCTCCCCTACTACAAAACAATCAGATAACCCATTGTAGAGACTTAAAGACCTTATACGCAAATGTTTCGAGAGAGGGAAATGCCTCAAAGGGTGCATTTTAATACCAAAACATCCCAACTCTCATTGAGCCTTCAGATAAATGCAGAATTAGATCTAAGGGAGAAACGAGGGGAGGGTGGAGCTAGAAATTGATATGTAATCCACAGGATCATAGGCAGGACTTTTGTTTGAGGTTGTTATTTTTCTCGAGGGGAGGGGGCTAATTTTTTTTTAATGCATCAGAAATGTTAAAATGATATTTAATCCCTCTTGATTTCTGGGAATATTTCTCGTCTACACTGTTATTATGAAAGCAAAGAGTATTATTAAATCCTAAAATGAGCATAATTTATTCTGTATAGGAGGGGGACCACCCCTTCGTCATCCTCACCTCCACCGCATGGTCGCAGAAACTTCGCAGGGTGCTTATTACGTCAGAAATTGACTTCTAGTCTTTTTTAAGTTGAAAATGACCGGAGTCCAACCAGCAATGGGAAGGGGGGAATATTTTACGGGGTATTTTTAACGGAAGGTACTTTCATTGGGGGGGGGGAGCTATTTTAAAGGGGTATTTTCTGGGGAGGCATTTTCTGTGGGGACTTTCTGGGGGAGTAAACACCGGCTCCTGTATAATTCATATACAAAATTAAAAAAAGCGAATATAATGAAATGTTTTGGAAATATGGGAAATAATTTAAATCACAGGATTCCTAAATACCCTTGGGTACATTCCTTGCTTTTGTCCTGTTTTCTCCTTCTTAGTAAGGTTTAAGATGATATTCTTTCTCAAGTAAACAACCATGATACATATCTTTAAAGCAATGTCAAATCGGTATTTAGTGAAAGTGATAAATCTATTTCTTCAAGCAATTTACTGTCGTATTCTTTGAGTAGGTCGAAATTTTGCTGGTCGCAAAATTAATTCCTAAGGAAAAGAAAGCAAAAACTATCATCAAAGCTTAAATAATTGACATAAGGCGCGCACCTTTAATTATGAATTATGGCAAAATTGCGGGTGACTCTTATTCAAAAAGATATTGATGTTAATTATAGTAATGTATTTGACTTGCTAAAGGCCAAGCATAATTTATTTACTCTGGTTCAGAGCAAGTCTCACATGCAAGATAAATTGTCGTTGCAAACCAGAGAGTAAATAATAATAAAAAAGTTATTTCAACTGAAAGTAAAGAGAAACATAAAACCTCAAAACAAATAACTTAAAACGAATAGAAATTATTCTTTATAAGGGTGCTGTCCTCTCCTCAACCCCCCGGAATTCACGCTAAAGTTTTTTAATGCCACCTTTTTTAGCTGAACGAGAGTCATGCATCATCGTGTTTGAACCGTGATCATAGAGGGATTTACCATCTGCAAGATTAGAGAACAAAATTGGGACTGCTATCCCTCCACCTCTCCACTTATTCCTTCCACTTCAATTAGAAAGGTAGGACTTTCCTTATATATTAAATCTTCTCACATTACGCCTTCATTAAATTGAATATGTGCACTAATTTCAATCCGATGTTTCAGAGGCAATAAAAGGAACCATAGCCCTTGAAGGCCTCTCCTCGGTTTTCATCGCCAGCTTTTTAAGACAAGGTGCGTCTTTTTTGAAACAGAATTATGCAAAAATTTTTGGTCTGCATGATCAGTGACACAAATCGGGTTCTTGGCCCTCAAAGACTAGCTTGCGACACTGACTTTTTAGCAGACATTTAGGCAGGCATTTTTCTCACGGATCAGCCTGTATAATATTGGGGACACGTACCCAAGACCAGTGTGACAAGATAATAATTATCTATAAGAGATTTGCCCTCCTTCTTTAACCTCCAATCTACTTAAACTTATGGGGCGAGTAATTTTAGGCCAGGAAGAGAAAGTGCGTAGATTTTCATATGCATCGAGCACTTTGAAGCCATAACTACCTTTTACACTTAAATTTTACTCCCAATTCGAGTTTCTTAGGAAGATACTTGTAGCCAAGAAGTTATTAGGGGTAGTGGCGACGACCCGCATGGGATGCTCCTCAGAGCAGACATACTAATACTAATTTTAGTCATCGTCCAATCACAGGCCATCCTGTTGGTATCTGACCTTGGATCAGTTTATTTTACGGAACACGCTACCAAGATTGACTGAAATAAAGCCATTAATGGCTAAAGTCATGTCCAGAGGGGCAATTCTCCTGGACCTATGAAGTGCAGACCCTGGTTTAATAAAAGACACTCTGAGGAGTGATCCAAAGTGGGCAAAAGCACTTCTCTTGCTAGTATTGGTTCTGAATGTCAAGCGCTAGTTGCCGATGATGGCTGGTTGATGGACTCTCTTTTGAGGGGAGACTATTGCCTCCCGAGGCTAAGCTCAGAAAGAGCTAGATTCTCAATCAGATACCAGATTCCTCATATTGTAAATAAACTTAACTTAGTAGAAATGTCCCGAAGTTTCACAAGTCGATTTTCTTTGAAAAAACATATTTCAAAAATAGTTCTTTGCCTGGATGTCGGGATTGATTAAATCCTCTATTATCTCCTACCTTGTATTTTTTTTTGTCTTAGTTTTTTTTCTCTTTTTGGAATTATTAGTATGACGAGACGTTGTGTTTTTTTCTATGCATTTGTACTGCCCCAGCCTTATGAGCTCTGCTCTCTGTTGGGGCATAATATTGTTTTTGTATATTTTTAATTTGAATTGATGAATATTGATTGATTGATTAAAGTTTATTCTGAGCCTACGGGTGAGGTTCTAGGGGTTGAGGAAAACAATATTGGAATTCTTGACACTACCAAAACAGCTTTACTACATAAGGAAAAAAGGGACAGGGAAACCCACCCTGAAAATACACTGCCTGAGGGGACTGATGATGCTATAACCGTTTTTATCTTTAATTTATTTGGATGTGGAGGCAAGCTGGCCTGAGCCCCAACACAGTTTTGTGAGTCTACCCACAATAAGAATGTTAATTAATAATTTTTTGACCGTTGAGGTTTGAAGCCTAGACGCTAGCAAACTTCAAAGTTTGATTGCTTTGAGATTTTTCTTTATGGCTGTAGTGGCAGATACAACAGTTGCAAAGAGCAAGTACTGTCCATAAGCCGAAAGCTTAAAACCTATTTTGAAAAAAAATGACTTTTAGTGAGAAAAATGTTTCATTGAAGGGAGACTCAGGAATGATAAGCATCATGTATCTTCATTTTAATAGTAAAAGTTTATTGCAGAAGTAAGTCATAGAAACTTGGGAAAAAAGAGCTAAAAACTCCTCAAAAATGGCAACAGTGTGAAATGAAAAGCAGGTACAAATCTTGAATAATAAGGAAAATTCGTTTTTAAAATGGTAAGTAGCAACATCATTTTAGTTTCTTTTGTCGCATTTTTTAAGTCATAAGGAGATGTTTAATGGATCATTTAGAACATCATGATCATAAAAAGATGTTTTTGTAAGCTCGTCTTGATAAAGTCATCTTAAAGTACCGTGTAACACCAAAAACAGCACATTAGTGCCTTTTCTGGGGGTAGAAAGATCAGGAATCATAACGAGGATACCATTATAACCTCCGTCGTCGTGAATCTTTAACCATTGGCTTAAAATCCCCATTTTATGTACTAACCTTTCCATCCCCCTTAGTAATTGAAAACTAAATGCCACATTTTGAAAAAAAGTTTTTTTTTTATCAAAAGGTTTACGCGTATATCTTTTTCATTTTTTCTAGTACTAGGGGCACTGAACCGCCGTTGAGGCTGTTTAGCAAATCAATTGAAAGCTACTGCTTGCATATATGTTATTATTATAACATACTAGCTGTTGGGGTGGCGCTTCGCGCCACCCCAACACCTAGTTGGTGGGGGCGCTTCGCGCCCCCCCCAAGCCCCCCCGCGCGCGTAAGTCGTTACGCGCCATAATAGTTACGCGCCATTGTAGTTGTGTCCCTATGTCCCACCTGTGAATATAGATAGATATATATATATGGTTTTAACTACGTAAAACTTGCGAATATACAACATTCTTTGCTGTCCCATTGTCTTTGCATATAAATAGATCCCCGTTGTAGTTGTGTCCCTGTGTCCCGGTCGTCATTTATATTCCCTGTGTCCCGGTCGTCATTTGTATCCCGGTGTCCCGGTCTGTATATACATTCGTTTTTTAGTTTTGTTTTTCTCCTTTATTTTTTTCCTTTTTTTTTCTTTTTTAGCTTATTTAGATTTTTAGATTTTTTAGTTTTTTTATTAGTTTTTAGTTTTTTTTTCTTTTTAGTTTTTTTGTCCCGGTCGTCATTTATATCCCCCTGTTTCCCCCGGTGTCCCCGTTGTAGTTGTGTCCCTGTGTCCCGGTCGTCATTTATATTCCCTGTGTCCCGGTCGTCATTTGTATCCCGGTGTACCGGTCTGTATATACATTCGTTTTTTAGTTTTGTTTTTCTCCTTTATTTTTTTCCTTTTTTTTTCTTTTTTAGTTTATTTAGATTTTTAGATTTTTTAGTTTTTTTATTAGTTTTTAGTTTTTTTTGCTTTTTAGTTTTTTTGTAGTTTTTACCTTCTTTTTAGTTTTGTTAATTTTTTTTTTTTTTACTTATGTCCTGGTCGTCATTTATACTCCCTGTGTCCCGGTGCTTTGTTGATTGCTAATCGAACATTCCTTTTGTCCTGGTCGCTTTCTCTTTGAGTGTCGTCATTTATTAGTTTTTTCCTTTTTTTTTAGTTTTTTATTGGTTTTTACCTTTATTTTAGCTTATTTTTCAGTTTTTTCCTTTTTTTTAGTTTTTTTTTATTTTTTATTTTTTTTAATTTTTTACCTTTTTTTAGTTTTTTTAGTTTTTTTAGTTTTTTAGCTTTTTTACTTTTTTTATTAGTTTTTAGTTTTTTTTTGTAGTTTTTGCCTTTTTTTAGTTTTTTCAGTTTTTTTTTTAGTTTTTTATTGGTTTTTACTTTTATAGTTTTTTTAGTTTTTTAGCTTTTTTATTTTTTTTATTAGTTTTTAGTTTTTTTTGTAGTTTTTGCCTTTTTTTAGTTTTTTCAGTTTTGACGTCACCTAATCCAGTTTTTTCAGGTGACGTCACCTGACACATCCATCCATCCATCCACAGACAGACAACTTATTTTTATATAGATAGATTGTCCTGAAAACGATATCTTCAAGTAGCATATGACACCATAGTACAGGTAAATTAGAGTTTGACCCCAAACAAATTGCTACAGAAATGATTTTTACACCATGTTGTAGAGGAAAAAAGCTGAACAACATATCTAAAGTTGCACATTTTAGGTCGACGCAAAACTAGTTTTTTTTTTGTGTATCGTGTCAGTTTTCTCACATTCCTAAAAAAAAAAAAAAAAAAAAAAAAAAAAAAAAAAAAAAAAAAAAAAAAAAAAAAAAAAGGTTCCGGTAATTGTTAGTTTTTCTTAAACTGAGTTAATATTCCGATGTGAAAAGACGAGATGAGTGCGAAAATGGAGTAAAATTTGATGTACGGTAGACCTATATAAAAAGCTTTACAATCATCAATATGAGATTTTTACGCTTATCGTCTTCTTTGACCCTTTTTTACCAGACCATTATTTACTTGCTAAATTCTTGGTTTTGAGATCTAATAATTAGTTAGCCTGAATCTGATCGTCGCTAGCTCCATCACCTGACGGGTCGGCCTAAAAAAAAGTGATTGCAAGATGTTTATTAAAACATGAAAAATATTAGAAAAGGGAAATCATGCATGAAACTAGTTTTCAGTGGCCCACATTTAAAATCCCTCTTGGAATAAACTATTATTAACACACTGACTAGTCTTTACAACTGATAAAATTATTGAATCAACTTCATGAACATTTGAAAGACAGAATCAAACTCCGACTGAGCATTCACAACTTATTCTTTTGATTCAGATATCTAAACTTCGAGGTTCTCCTCGCCGTTATAGCTTTCAGTTTTTGGAGAGTTAGAACATGCTACAACTTTGCACATTTTAGACGCTGTAGTGCAAGCTAAGCCGTTTTTAAAGCAATTATCTCTTTTTGAGTAACATTCCGGTTGACAGGAACACTTCACGATTTTCAGAAGCGGACGAAGGGCTGGTGGGACGTCAGCAGTCAATGGACACAAGAAGTCGTTTTTATTTTTCCAACCCCATTTCTTGGCTTTAAGTTCATGATCGGGATCTCCACTCCATACCTGAGCTTGGTAGAAAACCCTGTAACTGAGGAATTTAGTCACATAAGAAGTTAGTGGTAACTGTTCTGGGTCGACCAACGTGCTAGCAATAGTCACCTTCTTTTAAAAACTTCCCTGCGGAGTTCATTCAGATTTCTTCCTTTTGATGAGCCATATATCATGAGTAGAGCATCTTCTCCAGCATCGCTTACTTCCTCCTTTGAAGCTGACTTCAGTATGAAAACTGCAGCTGATGTACGAAAATCGGAATTTGCCGTTAGCTTCTTCAGAGCAAGGCCTTTTTCCACACTGTGGATCAGTTAAGTAGAGTCATAGCCTAAGATCGTTTGAGCAAAAAAAGAAAATCAGATGGCTTGTCTCTTCGCTCAGTTCTCTTTCAATTTGTGAATGTCCCATATTCATGGAGATTTTTCGACTTTGGCTCAGGTGCAAAGAACAGTTTTATGCTTGATAGATCACCAAGATAACACAATAGAACCAAACAATCAGTATTATCTCCAATGACGACAGTGTCGTAATACCGGGAAGAATCAACAGCAGCTTCTGCAATTGGGACATTTTTATCACCTGGTGCCTGGCCTACAACAAAGCCTTTTGATTGGAGATAAACAGCAAACGTGCAGATAAGCCTGGCCTTGTTTTTTTTTCTGCAGGACAAGAACCCCATCCTTTTTTACCTTCAGCTGCATATCTACTGTGAAGAAGATCTCACGGCCAATTATGCGACTTCTCTTCGACTGGGCTATATCCTTTATGTCAGCTCTATCATCGTAGCCATCGAACACGATAGTGGCAGATTGATACTTTTTGGTCATATAAGTAGTATAATGGTCAAGGATTTCAGAGCATCGTTCTTTTTTGGCCCATGAAATTCTGTGCAGAAGAGCTCTACTGTCGATGATGATATCGAATGCTCTTGTGAAGGGGGAGGGTAGAGCACTCCTCAAGATTGCAAGGCTGTGCTATAGCCTCAGCAAATTCTGGCTTGTTCGGAGACCTGAGCATGTAAAAACTATCAAAAAGTGATGCCGGGTAGGAACACAGTTCGTGTTGAAAGTACTCAGATTCCGTGAAATTTATGCTCTTTGCTGGCGTGACGAGCTTCTGTAAAAGTAGAGTGGGGCACATTCTTTTGCAATCTCTACCTGGATTCTGCTTTTTAGTAATTTGAACTGCCTGTTGATTTCGTCGAAACAAAAAATCAGCAACTAGCTCTCTAGACATGGAGTCAATGATTTTTATGCCTAAAGCTCTAGCAGAATCAATATTGACAGATTTGTGGGCTGTCAGACCGTTGATCATGTTTCTTAGTTGAAGATTCCCGTTAAATGGTGATAATTTTTCTACGAAATCGATAACGATTTGGGTGTCTTTACAGTATCTAAGCTGCCTCGGCTCCGACGTTTCCTTATGTTGTTTACCTAGTTCCATAGAAAACGTGTGACATGCCCTCCATCAGAAGATTTAGTGCAGAGCAGACTGGTTGAGACAGAACCCATAAAGACCTTGAAGCTTTTGTCATACCGCTTCCAGCGTCAAGGCCACCAGTCGTTTTTCAGTCGTTTGCTCAAATTGCAAGATCCACGGAGAGCCCAGAACACAATACATCAGAACGTCTGATCACATACACCCCATTCTGGAAGGCTTGATAAACAGTAGGATGGGTTTCTTGGAGCTTTAAAACAGATATGTATCTTTAATTATACTTTTTGGTATCTATAGATGGCAAGATATCAAAAACGGGCATTATGGCTTTTTAGCTTACGGCTTTATCCGAGAAACCACTTGGACAAAGCGTGGGATGAAATTTTGATATAAATTATTGCAGACGAAGGCAATGAAAGTGGCGTAGCTACCTTCTGTGTGTTAACTGGTCTTCTAAGTGAGCCAACCATAATTTATCAGCCCACTTATTTTTTATTATTTACCAACAATCGACGAATTGATCGAGAATAAATATTAAAAGAAACATGTCCAATGAAAATAAAAACTGCGTTTTGATTATTATATGAAACGGGTTTTCTAGTAGACGCTACATCAGATTAATCTGATTTTTGGACTAAGCTCGTCATTTTATGTCAGAATAGTTGCCTTCTGATAATATGGTGAAAAAGAGGTCACAACGATGAGAAGGGTAAAATTAGATATTGATGATTATGAAAAAAATTTCTTGTACACTGTACACCGCATTTGCTTTCATTTTCGGGCTCAGCTTTTCTTTTTGTATCCGGACGGTACTTCATATACAGAACAACGAACATTTACCTACAGTTCATTTTTTTAGAAAAAACTGAAAAAATTGACACGAAAAAAGGAAATTTTACTGATTTTTGAAAAGGGGCAAATACCCCACAAGAGTAAAAGAATCTTAATGACAACCTCACCACGAGTTTCAGCACATCAGCGAAAAGTACTGTAGAGGTTTCAAGCTCCTATCTGCAAAAACATGGAATTTTTTGTTTTTTGCCAGAAGAAAGTAATAATCGAACGTAAATTAAAAGTTCTAGTGCCCTTTTTGAGCGACCAAAAGATTGGAGGACAACTAGACCCTCTCTCACGCCTCTATTTTTTCAAAGTTATTCGATCAAAATTTTGAGATAGCTATTTTGTTCAGCATAGTTGAAAGACCTAATAGCTATGCCTTTGGAGATAACATAACCCCCCACAGCCCTTGGGAAAGATCATTATGTTGTAAAATTTGCCCATAGTTGACGTATAGTATTTGTTATTGGGAAGTGTGCATATATTTTTTGGATGGGGAAGGGAGGACAGATTTTGTTTTTGCTATGGGTATATTGCACAAGGAGAATTTTCTATGGGGAGGGGGTTTCAAGGGTATTTGCCAGATTTCCTGGTATTTTCAAAGACCAGACTGAATCACAAAGGCCGTTTAATTAGAAAAAGTAGCTCTTTTGAAAGTTCTAAAAAACCCAAAAGAGTGTACAGAGAGAGGTGTCGACGATGGGGTGAACCCTCTCGTATACGTAATGATCTCTGTTTTTTTTTTAACTTTTAATGTCGCTCCTTACTTTCAGTTGAAAAAACTGCATTTTGATTATTATATGAAACGGGTTTTCTAGTAGACGCTACATCAGATTAATTTGATTTTTGGACTCAGCTCGTCATTTTATGTCAGAATAGTTGCCTTCTGACAGTATGGTGAAAAAGAGGTCACAACGATGAGAAGGGTAAAAATCACATATTGATGATTATGAAAAAAGTTTCTTGTACACTGTACACCACATTTGCTTTCATTTTCGGGCTCAGCTCTTCATTTTACATCCGGACGGTACTTCATATACAGAAAACGAACGTTTACCGACAGTTCTTTTTTTTTTAGAAAAAACTGAAAAAATTGACACGAAAAGAAGAAAATTGACGTTTCTGGATAATTTACGAATAGTAGCTATTATTTCGATCAATCTTTAATAATTATTACTATATAATAATAGTAATACAAACTTACTCACAGGAATGTAATAATATATAATATATAGCAATACTAAAATAGTATAGAAATATTTGTTAATAGTAAAATGCTATTTTGAAAAAAATAATAGGAAATTGGAAAAAGAGGCTGAAACTCTTATAACATGCCGACAACTTAAAATGAAAAATGTGCCATTGTAATTTTTATTATCGAAAACCCTACTCAGACCACCTCTCACCTTGAACAAAAAGGAAAATCGGGCAGTATTGATCAGTCCTTTTTCTCTGCTTTTTTTCTTTGTCAGGAACAGGGTGTTGGAAGTCCATAGAAACAAAAGAACGACATAGCGCCAGTTTTTCAGAATTGTAGAAATGTAGGGAAATACCATCGGCCAGTTTCTTTGACAAAATTTTTTGAAAATATGTTATATAATCTGCGAAGCAGTAATTTTTTTTTTGTTTTTTTTTGTTAAAAGTTTCATCATTGCTCATTACTATCATCAGAGAAACTTCGTTTTCTTTTCAAAATAAATTGTTGAAAGCATACACTAACGAATAAGCCGTTTATTCTGTATGCATTGTATAATTATCATGAAAAGAGAAATCACCAATGCAACAGCACAAAAAAAAAAAAAAAAAAAAAAAAAAAAAAAAAAAAAAAAAAAAAAAGACAGAAGGAGAAAAGGAAGACTGTTTTCCTAAATTAATGATTAATATAGACCAGCACTTGAATGAGGCCTTAACCCTACTCATCCATACAATCACATAGGTCAAACAGCATAGCCATACACAATCAACCATAAAGAATATTCCCTGGACAGGCAGTCATGTCGTCAATAAGTATAAGTCGTCATTTACCAAACAATAGAAAAAATAATAAAGACAAATAATTCAGAGGCAACAACCCAACACAAGGGCTCATCAGGAGAATACACTGGCCTATATAGGGTTTTGCCACCCTAAATTCCACCACCCTTGTGAACCCTCTAAATTCGCCACCCTTGTGAGTGCATTCATTCTTAAAGCAGTTATACTATGGTATAAAGAGTGGAGGACTGAGGGCGGTGAATCCCCCCCCCCAGCCCCATGTAATTTTTTTGGAAAATCAAAATTTGGATTTTGTGTGTTTTTTTAGGAGGGAGGGTGTTTTTCCTATGCTACCAATTTTAGTCAAATGACGTTAGACTCGAACCTGTGTGGTTGTGCAGAAAACTTGGACCTCTCACTGGACTAATGAATAATAAATTGTCGTTTGGAAAGTTGTGAATCATTCTTCCCTCAGGCTAGAACAAGGGTTTCTGCTTGGCCTTCAGCCAAGTCCAAGGTGTGTGCGAGTCAAAGTGGAGTTTCACAGTCTATGTTGAAGTCGAAGGAGACCATCTGAAGCTATTCCATCATGTTTCGTTTCTTGGAGCCATACTTCTAATTTCGAGGCGAACTCTGTTCTTGGAAGTGAGCAGGCAGGCAGCAATTTCAAGTTTAATTTAAGTTAAAATCTAAAAGTGCTTAGTTTTTATGATGATTCCATAAGTCCATAACAAAACAAAAAAAACAGCTAACAGTAATTAAGGGAAACATTTTCAAACAGTTCGTGGTAACGAACGTGGTAACGTAAGGAGCGACCCGGCTCAATAGTAAACGGAACTCTAAAAAACGGAATTTTGATGCTAAAAGATACATCAAAAGAATTGAATTTTTATGCTAATTCTAAATATATAAGTTTCATCAAATTTATTCTTTTTCATCAAAAGTTACGAGCCTGAGAAAATTTGCATTATTTTGGAAAATAGGGGGAAACACCTTATGCTCTTTGCCACAGTTTGACTCTTTGCCACAATTCTACTTTTTAAAACAACTAAAGCTTTAGCGTTAAGAGTGACGGATTGCGGAGGGGACAATCCATTTCATATACTGAGTAATATCTGTTCGTTTTAAGTTTTAGTGTCGCTCCTTACTTTCATTTAAAAAAACTAGTTTTTATTTTATTTATGCGATCCAAAAAGGGAGTGTCTTTCCACGTATCCGAGCATGCTATCATCCACTATTACTATTCGTTCTTGATTCGGATCTCGAAAATCAAATAATGTTATTTTGATACCAAAATATCTTCTATCGATCTATCGATTTGGTATCTGTTTTGATATCAAAAGACATATCAAAGATTTATCATGTTGATTCCAAATATGTAAGTTCCATTAAGTTTAGTATTACCCATCAAAGGCTACGAGCCTCAGAACATTTTACTGATTTTTGTAAAGGGGGCAAATACCCCATAAGAGTAAAAGAATCTTAATGAAAACCACACCATGAGTTTTAGCACATCAGCGAACACTACTGTAGAGGTTTCAAGCTCCTATCTGCAAAAACATGGAATTTTGTATGTTTTGCCAGAAGAAAGTAACAATCGAACGTAAATTAAAAGTTCTAGTGCCCTTTTTGAGCGACCAAAAGATTGGAGGGCAAATAGACCCTCTCTCACGCCTCTATTTTTCAAAGTTATTCGATCAAAATTTTGAGATAGCTATTTTGTTCAGCATAGTTGAAAGACCCAATAACTATGCCTTTAGAGATAACATAACCCCCCACAGCCCTTGGGAAAGATCATTACATTGTAAAATTTGCCCATAGTCGACGTATAGCATTTGTTATTGGGAAGTGTGCATACATTTTTTGGATGGGGAAGGGAGGACAGATTTTTTGCTATGGGTATTTTGCGCAAGGAGAATTTTCTATGGGGAGAAGGTTTCAAGGGTATTTGCCAGATTTCCTGGTTTTTTCATATACCAGGCTGAATCACAAAGGTCGTTTAATTAGAACAAATAGCTCTTTTGAAAGTTCTAAAAAACCCAAAAAAGTGTACAGAGAGAGGTATTGACGATGGGGTGAACCCTCTCATATACGTAATGATTTCTGTTTTTTTAACTTTTAATGTCGCTCCTCACTTTCAGTTGAAAAACATGTCTTTAAAAAAAAATTAATTTCTGATTTTTTTTTAAATAATGCTGGGAAATCTGGAACCTCCTTAATTGAAGATTCTTTTCCGCCATAAAAAATTTCCCCATGGAAAAATTCTCCCGCGTAACCCCCTCCGCCTGACCCCCCTCACCAGAAAAAATACCCCCTGAAAACGTCAGTATACTTCCCAATAATCATTACTACACGTAAACAATGGGCAAAGTTTATAACTTAGAGCCCTTCCCCCGGGGACTGTGGGTGATTAATGTCATCCTCAAAGACATAGTTATTATACTTTTCTACTATGTAAACAAAATGGCGACCCTAAATTTTTGATCAGGTGACTCTGGGAAAAAATGAACGTGGTAGGGGGCCTAGTTGCCCTCTAATTTTATTATTTACTTAAAAAGGGCGCTAGGACCCTTGGAAAAAAAGAAGAAAAAAAAAACAACAACAAATAAATACGCATCCGTAATCTTTCTTCTGGCAAAAAATACGAAATTCTACATTTTCAAGATGGGAGCTTGAAACCTCTACAGTATGGGTTCTCTGTTATTCTGAATATTATAGTTTTCAATAAGATTCTACGACTTTTATGGGTTTTCTCCCTTTTTTCGACAACAAGGCAAATTTTCTCAAGCTCATAACTTTTGGTGTGTAAGACAAAACTTGATAAATTTTATATATTTGAAATCAGCATAAAAATATAATTATTTTCATGTATGTATTGGTATCAATTCCGTTTTTTAGAGTTTCGGTTACTATTGAACAGGGTCGCTCCTTACTTACAGTTTGTTACCACGAACTGTTTGAAAATTTAAATTTTGTCCCAATTCTTTAAAAACGACTTCTGAAACACAATGATCGTTCAATTAGGACAACAAGAAACTTTTTAAAAGTAATGAAAAAATTTAGCGGGAGGAGCGAGATGTTGAGGAGAGGGCAGTGCCCCTCATATGCTTATTTTTTTTTTCGTTATAAGTTTTACTGTTGCTCCTTACTTTCGGTCGAAAGTACTTGTTCTTTTTATTTCATTTTCATTAAGTTCGAACCTATTTTGTTGCATATTTTTTGGCGAGATTCCTTTCTTATACCTTCAGCCCCATCCGTCAAGAATCGCTCTTTACCCACCCTTCATTAGTATGAATAGTTTGAAAATTTTTAAAACATTATCTTGAATTAGCTACGACGGAACATTTGTTTGTCAAATCATTGTTTGAAAAAAAAAAAAAAAAAAAAAAAAAACGGTTTCGGGTTGGCAGTTTCGGTTAAGATGCACAAAGTACGGTCAGCCATCTGGCATTTGGTAATTATATCACTCACAGTCTCCAGTAATTTAAAATCTGACGGCTGTTCTTCAAAATCAAAAAAGATATATACAAAGTACTGTTACTCAAAACGAAATATGTTGAACAGAGTCTATGTTATTAGTTCTAAACGTTGACTGTGTAGCAAAATTGCCAATTTGCTGGATATTGCTTAGAAAAATCATGTTTATATACGAAACTCTTAAATCAATTTAATTTTTTTTCCAAATAGGTAAGAATGTAAAATTTCATGTATATAAACAGAGATCGCGCACGTGGTCTTGTATGTGTCTCACCTCTAGAGTAACTAGGTAGTGGGGGAGGATGTCTAGAGGTGGATAGCCCATCACATTTGGCTTAAGTCCCTCCTATCCAGAGGGAGAAGTATTTTAGTAAGAAAATAAACTATAAACAGGGAGGTTTATGACTCCTCCAAGAAGCTGTACAATTGTGAATATCCTCAATTGTTTTTTGAAGATCCACCCTCTTTACAATTAAATATCTTGAGCAGATAGATAGGACTAATGAGAAGGGGACAGAAGGGGGTACCTTCGAATCTCCTAGGAGCTCGTACAATGCTATTATTAAAATCAGTATACTTTTGGGTGGAAAATGGCTCAATGAACTGTCAATATTCTTGACCTGTTATATTTTCCTTCAGTCGCGAAGATGCGTAGATGCAACCAGGAGAACTGGGGTCAGGGGACTCAATTCAAAGGTCAGAAGCATTTATATTTTAGCCATAGTATATCACGCTATTTTAAATACTTTAAACTGTTGTAAAAGTCATCTAACTTCACGTGAATAGACAATCTTGCATTTAAACCCAATCCGCTATTTGACTGTAACTACGTTTGTGACCAAGCCTTCCCCCTCCACCCACACATGTTGGCCAGCTCTTGTTAGACCTAGATGAATGAACACCCGGGATTTGTTAATTATCTGATGGGCTTAAAGAAAATTAAATAAAAAACAAGTTTTTTTTTAATTGAAATTAAGGAGCGACATTAAAACTTAAGACAAACAGAAATTATCCCGTATATGAAAGGGGCTGTCCCCTCTTCAACGCCCTGCTCTTTATGCTAAAGTTATTTATTGTTTTAAAAAGTAGAGTTTTGAGAAAGTAGAGTTGTGAGTGTAAGAGCGAGCTATTGAGGAGAGGAAGCCCCCTCATATAAGTAACATTTTCTGTTTGGTTAGTTTCGGTTACTACTCAGCCGAGTCGCTCCTTACTTAAAGTTCGTTACCACGAACTGCTTGAATTACCCTGGAAAATTACCATAAAATCTTCAAGTGTAAAATTGAGATGGCAAAGAGACTAATTTCGAACAGGAACTCTGGCAAACTTCCCCAGTGTAGAATTTTCCCTGAAAACTTACCTCCCCATGGAAAATTATTCCCGTAGAAAATCCCACCAGCAGAAAATTTGCCTTCCCTCCACTTGAAAAATGTATGAATACTTACAAATAACAAATACTATATGTAAACAATGGGCAGATTCTGTAACTTAAAGAACTTCCACAGGGGCTGTGGGGGGCATGATATCTCCAAAGGCATAGTTATTTGGCCTTTCAACTATGCTGAACAAAATGGCTGTCTCAAAACTTTGATCGGACGATTTTGAGAAAGAAGGGGCGGGCGAGGGAACCTAATTGCCCTCTAAGTTTTCTGGTCACTTATTTTTAAGTCACCACTAGAACTTTTAATTTTTTTTGCGAACGTTTTTATCATTAATAAACTTGCGAATTAACTTACGTAACGAACTTTTATATTCACATATTTGTATTTTGTATATGAGGGGGTTGGCCACCTTGTCAATACCTCGCTCTTTAAGCTAAAGTTTGAATTTTGTTGCAATTCTTTAAGAATGAAACATGAATCACTACAGGTTTAATTAGAATAAATAGATTTTTTGGAAGTACTAAAAAAGCTTTAGCGTAAAGAGTGAGGTATTGACGAGGGGCAAACCCCTTCACGTACGTAATAATTTATGTTTGTTATAAGCTTTAATGTCGTTCCTTACTTTCAGTTGAAAAAATTGTTTTTTTTATATTTAGCTTCTATTCGTGTTTTAATAATACTGGGAAATCTGGCACCACCTTCATGAAAAACTCCCTTCTCCCATGAAAAATTCCTTCATAGAAAGATCCTCGTATGTAACCTTCTCCCCCCAAAATCCCCATCATAAAAAAATCCCACTGAAAACGTCTGTATACATCCCAATAGTCAATACTAAATGTAAACAATGGGCAAAGTTCACAACTTACAGCCCTTCACCCGGGGACTGTGGGGGATTAAGTCATCCTCAAAGACATGATTATTATATTTTTCAACTATGCTGAACAAAATGGCGATCCCAAATTTTTGATCAGGCGACTCTGGGAAAAAAAAGCGTGGGAGGGGGCCTAGTTGCCTTCTAATTTTATTATTCACTAAAAAAGGGCACTAGAACTTTAAATTTCTGGTTGAATAAGTAGAATGGGTAATGAGCGGAATGGTTTTAATGGGTAATTAAACTTGTTTAGTTACAGGCTTTTAACTAAACTTGATGAAACTTATATATTTGAAATCGGCATAAAAAATCCAATTCTTTTGATATACATATATTCGTATCAAAATTCCATTTTTTAGAGTTTTGGTTACTATTGAGCCGGGTCGTTCCTTAATTACAGTTCGTTTCCCCGAACTGCTTTAAAAGCGATGAAAACTGATGTAAATATATTTCTTTAAGCTTTATTTATTTCTTATGAAATCATAGGAATAATAAGAACTGAAGTTGAAAGTAAGCTTGTTATGCCTGAGTTAAAGAAAACGAGATTTCAAAATCAAATAGAAAAAAAAGAATTTTATTGACTATTCAAATCTTGCGTTTTTAATGCCTTAAATTTTTCATTTGGGAAATCATCTTGGTGAATATTCATTCAGGCACATTTACATAGGCTCAGCACTCGCATATTGGAAGGGTCGACGTCGGCGAAATAAGAAATAGTCCAAAGTATAAGAAAAAAAATAAGGAGAAAATGAAAACGTTTATAAAACTACGTCATTTTTTGGGATACATTCCCCCAGGCCCTCTTATTATTGAAAACATTAATATATCATAAGCTCATAGAAAACAAACAAGCAATGTTTGTTTGATATAATAAACAAGCATAATAATAAATAATAAACATAATAACATAATAACACCATAATAAACATGATATAATAAACAAGTCATAGAAAACAAACAAGCAAAAACAATCACAGATTCGTCATCAAACTACTTAGTTGCTAAAAACAGCATCAAAAAGCAAATACAAACTTAAAACACAAATTTAAAACGAACAAAAATTATTACGTATATGTGGGGGCTACTCGTCCTCAACTTGTCGCTCCTTACGCTAAAGTTTTTTAGTACTTCAAAAGACATAAGGTTTCCTGAAACATAATGTTTTAGGAGTCGTTCTTAAGAATTGGGACAGAGTTCAAACTTTAGCGTAAAGAGCGAGGTGTTGAGGAGGAGCACCCTGCTTTAATATACGTGATTATTTCTGTTCATTTTAAGTTTTAAGGTTGATCTTTACTGTCAGTTGAAAAAACTGATTTTTAAATAATTTCTGAGCGTATTTTCAAAATAATACCAGGAAAGCAGGCTCCACCTCCACGGTTAAATCCCTCCTCCCCACCGATTTATTCTCTGGACAATTCAATCCTAGTGAAAATTTACCGCAAGCAGTTATTCTTAACATCTCCACGCGTGAAATTGAATCGGCAAAGAGAAAGCAAGACATAAGAATTTAGTATAGAAATTCTGTTTCCCCGTCCAACCCTGTATGTCCCCTGATCCGATTTGAACTGAAAATGGAGCATCTGATACATAAGATCCTTCTATATATCAAGTTTCATTATGATCCAGTCACCCATTCTTAAGATAAAGATACCTCAATTTTCACGTTTTCCAAGAATTCCGGTTTCCCTCCAACTCCCCCCCAATGTCACCAGATCTGGTCGGGATTTAAAATGAGAGCTCTAAAGCACAAGATACTTCTAAATATGAAATTTCATTGAGATCTGATCACCCGTTCGTAAGTTATAAATACCTCAGTTTTTCTAATTTTTCAAATTACTCCCCTCCCCAACTCCACCAAAGAGAGCGGATCCGGTTTGGCTATTTCAGTCACGTATCTTGGACCTGTGCTTGTTCTTTCCACCAAATTTTATTCTGATCTCTCCGCTTTAAGCGTTTCCATAGATTTCCGGTCCCCCCCCCCAATGACACTGGATCTGGTCGGGATTTAAAATAAGTGATCTTAGTTACGAGGTCCTTCTAAATATGAAATTTCATTAGCATCCGATCACTCCTTCGTAAGTTAAAAATACCTCATTTTTTCTATTTTCTTAGAATTAACCCCCCCAACTCCTCCAAAGCGAGCGGATCTGTTCCAGCTATGTAAGTCACGTATCTAGGACTTGTGATTGTTTTCCCAACAAGTCTCGTCCCGATCCCTCCACTCTAAGCGTTTTCCCTGATCTTAGGTCCCCCCCGACTCCCCCCAATGTCACCAGACCGGGTTGAAATTTAAAATAAGAACACTAATGCAAGATATCCTTCTGAATATCAAATTTCATTAAGATCCGATCACACGTTCGTAAGTTAAAAATACTTCTTTTTTTCTAATTTTTCCGAATTAACAGTCCCCCCACTCCCCCCAGATGGGAGTGCCATAAAAACAGACATGCAAATAAACACTCATCCTTAATCTTTCTTCTGGCAAAAAAACACAAAATTCCACATGTTTGCACATAGGAGCTTGAAACCTCTACAGTGGGTCATGATTTTCATGAAGATTCTAAGATATTTAGTAGGTGTTTTCCCCTTTTTTCGAGAATCAGGGAAATTTTCTTAGGCTCGTAACTTCTGATGGGTAATATAAAACTTAACGAAACCTATATATTTGAAATTAGCATAAAAAGACGATTCTTTTGATATATTCGGGTTTCGGTTACTTCCATTTCTTAGAGTCTCAATTACTATTGAGCTGGATCGCTCCTTACTTACAGTTCGTTACCACAAAATATTTGATACAATCATATTAGCGACTGTTTATTCAACAAAACTGACGGTTATAGTGCATCTCGTAGCTGCTCACCAAAGATTAGGCAGGAGACCAGTGGGTTATTTTTGGTTGAGGGGAGGTACCTAGGGCCTTAAAAATACGTTTTTAGGCCTAACGTTTTCATTTCCATGAGAAATTCTTTAGACGAAGTGGAGAAACAGTCAGATAAGTATGGATTCAGCTGAGATTGAACCTTTGGTCTCCCTTTATTTGGAAGAGTTTACGCATACAGATGTAAACAAGCCCTAAGAGCTGATATGGCACTTGTGACGAGGCCGCAAGAGCCAAGAGCCAAGAGCTCATATGGTATGAGCTCTAGCAAAATTCTAAGAATCAATAGATTGATTTAAAAGGAAAATCAGAGGCTTAATGCCGGTCGGGATTTAAAATAAGAGCTCTGAGTCATGATGTCCTTCTAAATACCAAAATTCATTAAGATCCGATCACCCACTCGTCAGTTATAATTACCTCATTTTTTCTAATTTTGCCTCTCCCTTTAGCCCCCCAGATGGTCGAACTGGGGAAAACGACCGTATCATGTCAATTTGTGCAGTTCCCTGACACGCATACCAATTTTCATCGTCCTAGCACGTCCAGAAGCACCAAACTCGCCAAAGCATCGAACCCCACCCCTAACTCCCCCAAAGAGGGAGAATCCAGTACGGTTACGTCAGTCACGTATCTACAACATTGCTTATTCTACCCACCAAGTGTCATCCCGATTCTTCCACTCTAAGCGTTTTCCAAGATTTCCGATTTTCCCCTCCAAATCCCCCCAATGTCAACAGATCTGGTCGGGATTTGAAAAAAGAGCTCTGAGACATCAATTCCTTCTAAATATCAAATTTCATTAAGATCCGGTCACCCGTTCTTAAGTTAAAAATACTTCAATTTTTCTAATTTTTCCAAATCAACACCCCCAGCTCCTCCAAACAGAACAGATCCGTTCAAATTATGTCAATCACGTGTTTAGAACTCGTGCTTATTCTTCCCATCTAGTTTCATACCGATCTCTAAGCGTTTCCCAAGATTTCTGTTTTCCCCCTCCAACCCCCTATGTCCCCGGATCCGATTCGAGTCGAAAATGGAGCATCTGAGACATAAGATTCTTCTATATATCAAGTTTCATTAAGATCCGATCACCTATTCGTAAGATGAAGATATCCCAATTTCCACGTTTTCCAAGAATTCCGGTTTCCCCCTCAAACTCCCCCCCAATGTCACAGGATCTGGTCTGAATTTAAAATAAGAGCTCTAAAGCAAAAGATCCTTCTAAATATCAAATTTCATTAAGATCTGATCACCCGTTCGTAAGTTACAAATAGCTCAATTTTTCTATTTTTTCCGAATTATTCACCCCCGCCCCAACTCCACCAAAATAGAGCAGATCTGGTCCGGTTATGTCAGTCACGTATCTTGGACTTGTTTTTATTCTTCCCACCCAGTTTCATCCTGATCTCTCCACTTTAAGTATTTTCCAAGTTTTCCGGCTCCCCCCAACTGCTCCCCTCCCCAATGACACTGGATTCGGTTGGGATTTAAAATAAGAGATCTGAGATACGAGGTCCTTCTAAATATGAAGTTTCATTAAGATCCGATCACTCCTTCGTAAGTTAAAAATACGTCATTTTTTCTAATTTTTCAGAATTAACCCTCCCCCCAACTCCCCAAAATAGAGTGGATTTGTTCCAATTATGTCAATCACGTATCTAAGACTTCTGCTTATTTTTCCTACCAAGTTTTATCCCGATCCCTCCACTCTAAGTGTTTTCCAATATTTAAGGTCCCCCCCCCCAACCCCCAATTTTAAAAAAATCTGGTCGTAATTTAAAATAAGAGCTCTGAGACACGATATCTTTCTAAATATCAAATTTCAATGAGATCCGATCATCCCTTCGCCAGTTAAAAATACCTCATTTTTTCTAATCTTTCAGAATTACCCAAATTTCATCGTCCTAGCTTACCTGGAAGTACCTAAAGTAGCAAAACCAGGACAGACAGACCGACAGACCGACAGACAGCCCTCCAATATTCGGTTTCTTAAAAATGCAACTAGATTTTTTTATTTTTTACAAAAGTTTTTGTTAATAATAAACATACGTACCTTACGAAATAACTTACGTAACGAATTTCTATATTTGTGTAATTTTATTACGTATATGAGGGGGTTCACCCCATCGTCAATACCTTGTTTTTTACACTAAAGCTTGAATTTTGTCCCAAATCTCTAAGAATGACCCCTGAATCACAAAGGCCTTAGAATAAATAGTTGAAATTACTAAAAATACTTTAGCGTAAAGAGCAAGGTATCGTGGAGGAGACAAACCCCCTTATATACGTAATATTTTCTGTTCATTTTAAGTTTTAATGCTGCTCATTACTTCCAGTTGAAATAAAATTTGTTTATTTTCTCATTATGTTTTTTTAATAATGCTAGAAAATCCTGCGCCCCCTTCATGGAAATTCTCTTCCCTCGCGAAAAATTCCTCCATGGAAAGATCCTCCCACACAACCTCCTCCCCGCAACCCACCCCCACCCCAACGCGAAAAAGTCCCCCTGAAAACGTCTGTACACTTCACAATTAACAATTGCTATATGTAAACAGTGGTCAAAATTTGTAACTTGTTGCCCCTCCCCCGGGGACTGTGGGGGGGATAAGTAATCCCCAAAGACATATTTATTAGGTTTTCGACTAAGCTGAACAGAATTACTATCTCAAAATTTTATCCGGTGACTTTGGGGGAAAAATGTGCGTGGGAGGGGGACTAGGTGCCCTCCAATTTTTTGGTCACTTAAAAAGGGCACTAGATTTCGATTTCCGTCAGATTGATCTTTCTTGCGACATTCTAGGACAACTGGGTCGATACAACTGGGTTGATCACCCTTGAAAAAAAAAAAAAAAAAAAAAAAAAAAAAAAAAAAAAAAAAAAAAAAAAAAAAAAAAAAAAAAAAAAAACATGCATCCGTGATTTGTTTTCTGGCAAAAAATTACAAAATTCCACATTTTAGTGGATAGAAGCTTGAAACTTCTACAGTAGGGTTCTCTGATACGCTGAATCTGACGGTGTGATTTTCGTCGATATTCTATGACATTTAGGGAATGTTTCGAATTGTTTGAAAATGAAATGAGGAATATTTTAGTCCAGGCTATTATGTGCAATACCAGCATAGTCATAAGGTATGCTAGCATTTTTATTCGACCTAGGCTAGTTTTAGATATAGGATCAAACGTACAGTATGGTTGCTAAGGGAATGAAAGCCCTCGTGTACCAGGAACCATAGTTTATTTCGGAAAATTATTTCGCTTTGAGAAGAAAACACACGAAATGAACCCTTTAGCTCGGAGATTCGTAATGGAAAAGTAATACTTCAGTGAAAAGAAGGGTAAATTCTGGGGATGGAAGCCTCCCTTGTATTTAAGATAGCCGTAAATGTGATATTCGAAATGAGCAGATATTAAAAAATCAATCACGGTTTTTTTTTTTTCAAATGAAAGTAAAGGGGGCCATTGAAACTTAAATTACACAGATATTATCCTGTATATGACAGGGGACCACCCGTTCCCCTTAAGAACTCACTCTTTATGCTAAGGTTTGAATTATTCCCCTGCTTCTTCAAGAAAGAACTCTGTAAACAAAAGGCGAGGAGAAATAGAATAGAAAGTGTTTTTACAACGGCTCACATATAGAAGGGCTGATTGATGCTTTGTAAAAAACCTTGAATCTAACAACTGGGCATATCCATTATGCTAAAAATAGATAGTTTTTAGTTTAAAAAGTAAAAAACTTACAAAAGCTTTGACTTTTTGTGCATAGCCTAAAGGGTGGGTGGAGAGGAAAGGAAGGCAGTCCTCCTAACTTACAGGATAATTTTTCCTCGTTTTAAAATTAAATTTTAGTGTTAAATATTTGAAAAACTTTATTTATTATTTAATATTTCTGCAGGAAAGGATACTTTACCCATAATTTTTTTCTAATCCCAAATTTTTGGCATTGAAATGTTTCAAACAAATATTTATTGGCGTTACTCTGTTGAAGAATAATATTTTAAAAGTAATTGCTCTATAATTCATGTTTTGTGGCCAGACTGCCTTGAAATCATTCATGCAGAAATTTGTGTGTCGTGACTTAGATTGTAGCAAAATTACTAGGATATGTCATAGGCAACGCAATAGCACTGCATAAGTAAAGAGCGAAGCGGGCACGACACAAAGTTTATTATTTATTTTTTTTGTTTTTTTTTTACGATCAAGGCATTTGGTATTGAAGGAGATGTCATACAAACTTCGAAAGGAGCTCATTTAAATGGAAATTGAATGTTCTAGTGCCCTTTTTATGAGTCAAAAGTGACTGGAGGTCAACCAGCCTCCCCCCCCACACCCATCATTTTCACAAACACATTCAGTCAAAATTTTGAGATGGTAATTTTTTACCATTGTTAAAAGGTCCTGTAGTCATGTCTTTGGGAATGTCAACCCCCTCAGTCCTCAGGGCAAGGGCTCTAAGTTGTATAATACATCCATTGTCTAGATATAGTGTATGCTATTGAGAAAGGTGAGTATTCATGACCTTTACTTTCCAAAAATACAAAATGCTTCCAGGTAAGTCTTTCAGAGAATTTTGAGTGGAGTGTTGAGCTAATTCATGACACGTTATGTGTATACGGGTAGTTAAAAGGGCTCCACTCACTCATGCATTGCCAGCTATTACTGACTTGCAGAGCAACTGGCTATATTAAAATCAGCTCTATTATTTATGCCCAGGACACACTATTGTCACTATTGATGAACACTACGCACGATACGGTCATCAAATGTATGTGGCTTTAGTAATTTCTTGACTAGAATATTGTTCAGCTTCCACGCATAAAAATGTTTGTTCAGCTATCACAGACAAAGTTGAGGCATAATCTTTGGAATCTAGATTAGATGGAAGCTTGGAAAAATAGTTTTTCCATCTGTAATGCGGATCTGACAGAAGGCAAAAAGACGCGGTAATGTTAGAAGAGAATCGTGGGCAAGAATTAGTAGTGTTACACGCTTCTCAGTTTTTTCAACTGAAAGTAGAGAGCAACATAAAAACTTAAAACGGGCATAAACTATTACTTATACGAAGGGGGTTGGCCCCTTTCCAATCCTAGCTCTTCACGTTAAAGTTTGACTCTTTGTCCCAGTTCTTCAAGAATGACTCCCGAAAAACAAGGATCGACTAATTAGAACAATAAGAAGCTTTTTTAGAAGTACTGAAAACTTTAGCGTGTAGGTTGAGGAATTGAGGAATGGACAACCCCCCTCATACAATAACAAATTATGTTTGTTTTAATTTTTAATGTTTATTCTTACTTTTAGTTGAAAAAAAACCTGTTTTTATTTATTTTACTTATAGTGACCATTCAAAGACAATATAGCGCTACTTGGACTGATGGTCAATTAATTTAAAATTTAATCTATAGTTTATTTGACGACTGGGACAATACATTTACAAAGGAAATATTCAAATATGTTTTGGGTTAAAAGCGTCCCAAAATATAAACTATAAAATATTAAAAGACTTTATTCATTCACTCTTTGCTTACAAAGCAATTAAAAAATAGAAAAATATCCATTCAGAAATTTATTTTTTGCATCGACTCAGATTTCTTTTTTAAATTAGTCACTTAGGGACAGGTCAACATCAATTGCTCATTCAATCAGGGTCTTCAAATAAAAGAATAAATTATTCATTCATTTTCTTTCAGACACTATTTTTTAGTTTTATTTTCTCTGTCTTTTCTAGTTTTCATTTTTACATAAATGAATTCAAACGAGCAGAGATTGATTAAAAAAAAAAAAAATGAATGGACCTACTAAAAAACTAATTGATAATGACCTCGTAATGAACCAAAAACAAAACTAATATTCAGCCTAAACTCAAAACCATCGAAATCACTAGAAATCAGAAAGGGGGAGGTCATCCCCCTTATACTCCAATTATAGTTAAAAACAGATATTAAAAGGCAGATAATAAAGTTAGTGGAAACATTTACTACACTTAATAAAAAAGGAAACCAATAATGAACTTATAATATACCAAAATAAAACCGATATTCAACTCAAATTCAAAACAGATTAAATAAAAAAAAATAGTCTTATCAATTAAAAGTAGGGATCAGCATTAAAAATAAAAAAGAACAGAATTATTCCATATATGAAGGGACTGCCCCCCTTCTCAATATCTTGCTCTTCACGCTAAAGTTTTTAGCACTTAAAAAAAAACAACTTTTTATTCTAATTAAACGGCCTTGTGTTTCAGGAGTTGTTCTTAAAAATTGGGACAAATAGTCAAATTCTGGCGTAAAGAGCAAGGTATTGAGGAGGAGGCAACCCCTTCATATACGGAATTTCTTCTGTTCGTTTTGAGTTTTAATGTTGCTCCTTACTTTAAGTTGAAAAATGCCGGTAAATCTGGCTCACTCTCCATAAAAAATTACCTCCTTTCATGGGAATATCCTCCATAGAATTTTCCTACTACATAAGAAAACACCCCCCCCCCCCCAAAAAAAAATTCCTTCCAGGCAATTCTTTCCTCGCTGAAAATTACCATCCCTCCCCGTAAAATTGCTTGGAGAAGATTCAGCCTGAAAAAATCTTCTTAGCATATTATCATTAAAAAAAAACAACTTTAAGTTCAAATCGTTTTGCCAATCACTCCAGAAATCCCCCCTTCCACGGAAATTATTTCATGGAAATCCAAACAAGCTGAAGGTTTCCCCCGGATATTTCCCTCCCGAACATCTCAACCTGCAAAATTGAGCAGGCAAACATAAATTAAAACAAATAAAAAGAATTTCGTATAAGAATTCTGTCGAATCTCCCAATGTAAGAATTTTCCTTGAAAGTTAAGCCCTGGAAATTTCCCTCCACGCGGAAAAATATCCCCATGGAAACCCAACCCAAGCGAAAAATCCCCCCCCCCCAAAAAAATGCCTGTATAATTCCCAGTAAGAATTACTATACATAAACAATGGGCAAATTTTATAACTTAAAGACCTATCCTCCGTGGCTGGGGGGGGGACATGTTATCTCCAAAGGCATAGTTCTTGAACTTTTCAACTGTGCTGAACAAAATGGATATCTCAAAATTTTTATCGGGAGAATTTCGGGACGGAAAGGGGTGTGGGATGGGGATATTTTCTTTCCGATCTTTTTGGTCACTTAAAAACGGTACTAGAACTTTAAATTTTAATTCAAATTAGTCCTGTCCCAATGTTCTAGGAGAATTGGTTCGACACAGGGAAAAAACAAATACAGATACAAAAATAAACACGCATCCGTGATATTTCTTCAGACAAAAAAAAAAAAAAAAAAAAAAAAAAAAAAAAAAAAAAAAAAAAAAAAAATCCACATTTTTGCAAATAGGAGCCTCAGACTTTTCCACTAAGGTTTTCTGAAATGCTGAATCTGATGGTGTAATTTTCACTAAGATTCTTTGACTTTTATGGGTTTTTTTCCCACTAATCTTAATGAATCTTCTATATTTAAGATCAACAGAATAAGCCGATTCTTTTCGTATGATTCTTTTTGATGACGTTCTTTTCTTATTGATGACGTTATTTTGCTTTAGCCCAGCTCATCTTTGTGGTAGTTTCTACTGAGTTTGACTTGGTTATTTATTGTAACTAAATAAGATTCAGTTTTTTTTAACTGAAAGTTTTTTAATTGAAAGTAAGGAGCGACTAAAACTTAAAAAGAACAGAAATTGTTCCACATATGAAAGGGACTGTCCCCTCCTCAGAACCCCGCTCTTTAAGCTAAAGTTTCTTATTGTTTTATAAAGTAGAGTTGTGAGAAATAATCAAACTTTAGCGTAAAGAGCGGGGCATTGAGGAGGGGACAGCCCCTTTCATATACGGAATAATTACTGTTCGTTTAAAGTTTTAATATCCCTCCTTACTTTCAGTTAATAGCGCAACGGTCATTCACGTTTTAATGAAAGCAAAATAATAAAAAATTAGATTGTTTGTAAAATAAAAACTCAATACTGTACCAAGAGTGAAAGGCGTTACTGGGCTTCATCCCCCTCCCCCTCGCCCAAAGGCTCAATTCTGATCGTAATAAACACTACAAAAATACATATAAACAAAGTCGGGTTTACAAATAAAATTGCCTCCCCCAACAAATCATGCTCCCTCACCCCAAAACAAATCTTAGATGTGACCCTATAATCAATAAACTGTTCAAAATACTTATTATTTTCAATGAAATCCAGTTTAGATTTTGTAAAACGAAAGAAGGCGAAAGAAAGCCCCATTTTTTTTGTAAAGATTAATTAGTCCTGGAACGCCATTTTTCTTTGTTAGGTTGTTGCTTATGTTATAACAAATAAAAGCGAAATTAATTTATATATTAATAATTAAATAAAATTTAATGCACGTTTAACAAAAAGACAATTATATGTCTAGATTCTTGTTTTTTGGTCTATTTCATTTAAACATATAGAGCAATGGTGTCTAAAATATCAGATTTATTTTTGCTACATTGGTTTCCTTTTTTATTAAGTCTAATATCTGTTTTCTTTTATTTTTTAATTCATTGTTCATTATAATATTTTAGGCTTTTTGCTCTACTCAAGACACAGCTTCGCTCTTTTTTTCTTAAAAAGACTTTTTCTTTTTTTTAATTTTTTTCAAAAACTAAAGCTCAATAGCTTTAGTCTTTGCCTGCAAATTTCAGGTTATAAGTCCGCCAGTCTGAAGATGGGAATGGATGCGTCTTTTGATGAAGTTATTTTGCTTTAGCCCTACTCATCTTTGTGGTAGTTTCAACTGAATTTGACATTGTTATTTATTGTAAATTAATTTATTTTTATTAATTTATTTTATTTTTAAATAAATATAAATTTTTTTTTAATTGAAAGTTTTTTTTTTATTTGAAAGTAAGTAGCGACATTAAAACTTAGAACGAACAGAAATTATTTCCTATATAAAAGGGACTGTCCCCTTTTCAGAGCCCCGCTCTTTACGCTAAAGTTTTCTTATTGTTTTAAAAAGTAGAGTTGTGAGAAATAGTCAAACTTTAGCTTAAAGAGCGGGGCATTGAGGAGGGGACAACCCCTTTCATATGCGGAATAATTTCTGTTCGTTTTAAGTTTTAATGTCGCTCCTTACTTTCAATTAAAAAAAAAATGTTTTTTTCTTATTTAGTTTCTGAACGTTTTTGAATTAATGTAGGTTTTGATTTTGGCTCAACGTACATGAATAATTAAAACAAAATTTTCATATTAATTTAATTTTCTTTTTTTGGCTAAATGGCTATCTTAAAGTTTTGATCGGAAAATTTCCAAAATATACTTTGCTAATTGCTAAAGAATTGCTAAACATACTTCAGCCTAAAGAGCAAGGTATTGAGAAGAGGAAGAAACCCCTCATATGCGTAAAAAATTTCTGTTCTTTCTAAGTTTTAACGTTGCTCCTTACTTTCAGCTGAAAAAACTTGTTTTTTTCAATTTATTTTCCGAATGTTTTTAAACTAATGTAGGTTTTGATTTTGGCTCACAGTACTTGAATAATTAAAACAAAATTTGCATATTGATTTTACTTTTTTTGGCTAAATGGCTTCCTAAAAGTTTTGCTTTGACGGTTTTGAGAAAAAAGGGGAGGGGAGGGGGTCTAGTTGCTCTCTAATTTTTTTATCACTTGAAAAGGCCACTAGAACTTTTCATTTTATTTACAAACTTTTTTATTAGTAATAAATATCCGTAACTTACAAAATGAACTTACGTAACGAACTTCTATATTCTATGTTTTTGTTATGTATATGAGGCGGTTCGCCCCCTCGTCAATACCTCGCTCTCTACACTAAAGTTTTATTTTGTTCCAATTCTGTAAGAAAGACTCCTGAATCACAAAGGCCTTTAATTAGAATAAATAGCTCTTTTGAAATTGCTAAGAATACTTTAGCGTAAAGAGCGAGGTATTGAGGAGAAGATGAAACCCCTCAAATGCGTAAAAATTTCTGTTCGTTCTAAGTTTTAATGTTGCTCCTTACTTTTAGTCAAAAAAATTTGTTTTTTATCTATTAAATTTTAAAGTCGTTCTCAAAGACATAGATATTAGATTTTTTGACAATGCTGAACAAAATGGCTATCTTGAAATTTTAATCCCATGACTTTGGGAAAAAAATGAGCATGGGAGGGGGCCTAGTTACTCTCCAATTTTTTTGGTCTCTTAAAAGGGGAACTAGAATTTTGGATTTCCATTAAAATGAGCCCTCTCACGACATTCTAGAGTTCTTTACCACGAACTGTTTGATTTCTGTTCGTTTTTGGTTTCATTTATCTATCGAACTGATTTATGGTAGTTTTACGCTTATTTTACGCTACGAGAAATTATTTGACTTTATTTCTACTCATTTTTGGTTTAATTTATCTCTTTACTTTTTTTCGAAAAAACTTCTTTTGTCGGAAAAGGTATTATTAATTGTTATTGTTAACCGTTTACATTATTTATATTGTGTGCATATGTAGGAACGAATGCGCCACCGTGATACATTGCTGCCTTTGAAACTAGAAAGCTCAATGTGTGCAGTTTCTTTTTGACAATTGAAAATCTTTTTGCTTGGCTATCTCAAGATCTTCACTCGATGGCTTTTTATAATATTTGTGTTACCAAAAAGTAACCCAAAGATTAGTTAACGATTAGTCAACGATAGTGTGAATCGTTGCTTCACACCACAAATCGTTAGATAACACCACTTCATTGTGCCACAATGTCTTAACAAGCTAAAGAAAGTATCATTAGACTTTACAGTTACTATAGGCGGTGCTGATCTCCTTTTCATAGCCCTTGAGCAAGGAACTGCAAAGGGGGACTGGAGGTCAGCCATCCTGTGCTTTCGCACACTCTTCCTATTTACTTACCCCAGATTTCTCCAAGTACCCATTTAGAGCTAAGTCACCACTGACTGAGCTTACAGATTCATGCCACTGACCCTTGCTCCAGTTCAAATAACCAACAACACCAGGACTCGAACCCCTTCCTCCTGGACAAAGGACATCAAGTCTAGCTCAAGTTTAGTGTCTTACTTAACAAGGCACTAGAAATTTCAACTTCATCTCTAAAGAGGCTTCCCCAAAAATTTTTTGACCACTGGCTCGTTACGATCACCCTGGAAAAAAACAAACAATCAAATAGGGCTTGATAGGGGGCAGGTAGGAATTGAAACCTCAACCCAAGGTTTCTATAATTAACTGCATTTGATGGTGTAATGTCCTTCGATATCATCCGCCTTTTTGGAATTACCTCTTTTTTAACACCAGGTAAATCTTCTCAGGCTTGTGACTTTTAGCATATAACTTTAAACTAATGAACGATCCACATTTGGAATCACCATAGAAAAGAAATTTTTTATGTATATATTGTTATCGAAACTCCTTTTTTTGGAGTTTCTGTCACCATTAGACCAGACATTCCTTACTCACAGTTCGTTACCACAAACTGTTTGATATATCACGAACTCCTACACAAATAATCTTGATTTTATTTATAAATCTTTAAATGACAATCTCTTTCCGCCTCCTTCCCTTTTCTTACAGCCCCACATGTGAAGATTTTTGCACATTAAGATTTTGCGAAAGCTCAAAAATAAAAATTTCTTTATTTTTGACAGGGTAATTTGACAACTGGACAAGGTATCAGTGATTAACACCAACATGGATATGCCAATTTCACAATGAAACTGAAAGCAGAATATGATTAATGTTGATTATGCCAAATCGTGATGGACGTAAAATGCTCAACGTGTACAAAAGCGCACTCGTCAAATCTAAAAGCACTGAATTACTTAATGCCAAATTTAATGAAATCAAGGATACATCCAATGGTGAAAATATGTATATGAACTTGCAGTTCTTACAAGAAAGTGTACAACAAAAAGAAAAATATAAATCATTACCTGACATTAATAGCATTAAATCAGCTGAACCGAGGAAGAAGAATAGAGCACCGCCAATTCCACCAAAACAACCACCATTAAAACCTCCAAGAAAAAGACTCAGCAAGAGTACAGAGGTTTTAAGCAGGATTGAAATTCAAACACCACACAGTGGTGGAAACCCAAAGAACTTGCACTCTGAAAAATCAGAGGTGAGTCAAAATTTAGATTTATTGACGATTGATACTTCCACCAAACCACTAGATTCAAATCACTTTGGCGTCGTTCAAAATCTCGAAAAACTAACTTGTTGCGCCACTTGCAAAAATAAAACCCTCACACAGACGACAACTTTATCAAACGCAACGCAAAGAAAGTCAAATACAATTGCATTGTCAAGTACTACAGAACTCAGAATGTTGGGTCTTGCGAATTGCTGTTTTTCCGAAAAGCTACAACCAAATAGATTCTTTGACAGTTACAGTATCATAAACACTTTTTTGAGTTGCAGTAAACATAGATCAAAGGACAGAAAATGCGCGACTCTTCCAAGAAGTGAAAAGTCCAGCTTTGGTTCAGTATTTCACGATGAGGTTGAAAAAAAAGCAATTACAAACCAGCCGCTTCCTTCACAATACAACCAAAGAATTGGAAAAACACCAAACTTCAGGTTAGTCGATAAACCTTATATGTTATAAGCTGCATGAGCTACTACTGAGTAATGGTGTACTAAGATCTATTTAACTATAAAAGATGGAGGAGAAAAATTATAAAGTACCAACCCTGTTTGATAATGAGTTTAATAAATTTTATAAAGTTTAATTCTGGGAGTCATCTAGAGTTCCAAAACTGAAATGGTAACACATTCCTAATGTTCCTCTATGACCATGTTCCTGGTCGTAAATGTGGTATCAAAATGAGGTGTTTTTATCTAAAATTATTTCCTGAAGCCCAATCCGTGTTTTTACTTTGAAATGCACCAGAAATGAAAGCTAAGGTTTTATGACATCCCCAAAACAGAAAACCAGGCTCAACATATGTTACTACCAGAGACAACGCTATAGCAATGCCTATAGTAAAGGCCATACGGCTCTAATATTTTATTATCATTATTATTTTTTTCCCCAGAGGCAGCTTCACATGGATGGAGTGGTCCTTTAAACTTCGGATGGGGCTCATTTGATTGGACACCGGAAGTTCTAGTCCCCTTTTCAACACTCGAAACTGATCGGAGAGCAAGAAGCCCTCAAATACATCCGATAAAAATTTTGAGATAGCCATTTTGTTAAAAATAGTTCAAAGATCATATAACAAAATCTCTCAAGTCGACACAACTGCCAAGGGCCCAGGTGCAGGTGTCGTAAGTTGTGCTCTTGGGGCATATATGGTTCTCATATAAGAGATGTTCGTATGAACTTCAGAGAGAGCTCATTTGATTGTAAATTGAAAGATCTAGTTCACTTTTTAAGAGTCAAAAGAGATCAGAGGACACCTAGCCCTCCCCGCTCCCGTTTTCCCCCAAACCCATCTGTCAAAAATTTTAGGATAGCCATTTTGTTAAGAATAGTTCAAAGAAAGGATACCGAAAACTACAAAGTCGACACAACCCCCAGGGCCTTGGGGCAGGTGCTGTAAGTTATACCCTTGGGGCATATATGGTTCTTATAGAAGGTTTGCATGTATAAACTTCTGGGAGGGCTCATTTGATTGTAAATTGAAAATTCTAGTTCTCTTTTTACGAGTCAAAAGAGATCGGAGGGCAACTAGCCCTCCCCACACCTTTTTTTCCCGAGACCGATCTGATATACATTTTAAGATAGCCATTTTGTTAAAAATAGTTCAAACATCTAATAAAAAACTCCAGGGTCAACTAAAGCCCCCAGAGCCCCGGAGCAAGAGTTTTAAGTTATGTCCGAGGGCATGCATGGTTTTTATGTAAAAAAAAAGGTCATGTAAACTTCAGAAGTGGCTCATTCGATTGCAAATTGAAAATTCTAGCAACTTTTTATGAGTAGAAAAGAATCGGTGGGCATCTACCCCTCTCCGCCACTCACCCTCTTTTCCTTGAATGCATTCAATCAAAATTTCGAGATTGCCAGTTTGCTTGAATTAGTCCATTGATTAGATAACAAAAACATCGGTGTCAACAAGCCCCTCTCCCGAGCCCAGTGGAAGGGTTGTAACTTATGCCCTTGGGGGTTTTATGGAGAAATGATCGTATAAACCTCGGAGGGACTCAAATGATTAGAAATTGAGGGTTCTAATTAATTTTTAGTCTATATTTTAATATTTAATATAAGTAGTGATGGGGTTCCAGTTTTTGTGAAACCCATAGCCAATACTCTTTTAATCATTTAAAGATGTAAGATAACGAAGATGTTTAACAACAACCCCCTCAAGGCAAGATGAAGGTGCATGTTACTTACTATGGAATGTTTTCTAAAATATGCAGGTATTAATTACGTAATGGGGAATGTTTTCCAAATGATGCATGAGCTAATTAACTAAAAACCTGTGAGGGCCAGGGAAAAACCTTCAGGGGCACATCCACCACCGTGACACAATATGGCTGGCCCATCCTAGAAAGAAATTCCAGAGGGAGAGGGTTGTTATAAGAGGTAAATTCAAGCCATATTAAGAGATATTTCTGAGAGGTCTTAATGAAAACGCCTCGTTTCTATTGCTTTATTAGATGAATCTTCCACTTAAATTCTATTAATTTAGCACTTGATACTAGCAAAAATCACAATTTGAAAAATGAAGCACGCAAGCGATGGAAACTGAGTGACATTTTCACATTCGGTTATTTCTGAGAGCTTTTAATGAAAATTCCACGTTTCTAAGTCAAAACTATGCATATCGACGCCGACGTGACGATATGTGCCTGACCCACCTTAGCAGGCAATTCCAGAGGTGGAGGGTTGTTATTAGAGTTAAATTTATGCCAGCACTGTGTGTCAGCCATTGAGTGTTTAAGGCTGGGAATCACTCTGGAACAATGCAATCTAACAAGGAAATGGGAGGTTTCCTCTGTTAAAATAAAGACATTTTTAGTTTATAAAGTTATTTTTGGGAAAAAAAGCTTGAAAAGTCTTAGGCATGATAATATGCGCTAGAAGGTGTTACCAGGCTGGTAGATTGTACCAAGCTGGCCTCAATTGCCAGGAGTCATCAGAAGATATGTTATCGACTCCATTTACATGGAGTCGTCCATTTACATCGACTCAATTGTAAATGGATATTTTTGGAGAAAAATGTCTGAAAATCTCATATGTGTAATAATGCTTGCCAGAGGGGGCCGTGGGTCAGCCATTGAGTGTAAAAGGTTGGGGATCACCATGGAACATTGCGATCTAACAATGAAATGGAAAGTTCCCGCTGTTCAAATACAACCACTGGTGCATTTTAGTTTATCTAGTTATATTTGAGGGAAAAAAGGTTGAAAATCCCTTAGGTATGTTAATGTGCGCCAGAGGGTGTCAGGAGTGATAAGAAGAAAAATGCCATATACATGATAATTATTACCATAGGGTGTCAGAGGGCCAGTCATAATGTGGCAAAGCAGCGAGAATTGGCATTGTACATCACGTTGAGCATGGTTTACAAAAACGTGATCTAATAGGTTAAAAGCATATTTTTAACAGCCAAAATACCTGAAAAAATTTCTTAGGGCTGATGAGCAGTGCCAGAGGGCGTCGTCTTCTATCCATAGTTTGCAACGGGGGCGCGAATTGCCATGGACTATAACGTCGAGCGTGGCTTTCGTAAACACGATCAAGTGGATTTCTAGCGTATTTTACCATTAGTACATCTGAAAAATACCTTTGAAATGATGAAGAGTCCCAGAAGGTGTCGTGTTTCATCTATAGTCTGTCACAGTGACGTGAATGGCCTTGGACTAGAACGCTCTACAGCTTAACGTTAAAGTGGGAGGCGTTAAAGGAATTTTGGACAAAGGGGGACAGAAATCCAACGCTCAGTCAAAGAAACGATGCATTTTCATTAAGACCTCCCAGAAATATCTCTTAATATGGCTTAAATTTACCTCTAATAACAGCACTCCCCCTTTGGAATTGCTTGCTTGGATGGGTCAGCCATATATTGTCACGGTGGCGTGAATATGCATATTCTTGGCTTAAAAGAATGGGGTATTTTCATTAAAACTTCTCAGAAATAACGGAATGTATAAATGTGTCTCTTTTTTTCATGGTTTGTGTGTTTCATTTTTCAAAACTTGGAACTGCTAGTATCAATATTCAAATTAATATATGTAACAGGCAGGTACGTCTAATAGAGCAGTAAAAACAATACATTCTCATTAAGACTTATAAGAAATATCTCTATATATGGCTTAAATTTAACTGTAATAACAACCCTCCTCTAGTGGAATTGCTTGCTAGGATCGGCCAGGCATATATTGTCAAGGTGGCGGGAATATTCATAGTATTGGCTCAATGAAACGTGGCATTTTCCTGAAAAACTCTCAGAAACAACCGAATGCAAAAATTTGTTTCTTTTTTCATTTTTTGTGGGTTTCACTTTTCATAATGTGATTTTGCGGGTATCAAGATTAAAATTAATAGAATCTTACTGACAGGTGCTCTAATAGAGCAATAGGAACGGAATATTTTCATAAAGACCTCTCAGAGATATTTTTTAATATGGTTTAAATTTATCTCTAATAATAATAATTCCCCTCTTGAATTGCTTGCAAGGGTAGGCCAGCCAAATATTGTCACGGTGACGTGAATATGCACAATATTGGCTCAAAACGTGACATTATTATTAAAAGCTTTCAGAAATAATCGAATGCAAAAATGTGTATCTTTTTTCATCGTTTGTGGTTTCATTTTTCAAAATTTGATTTTTCTAGTATAAAGATTGAAATTAATGGAATTTAACAGGCAGGTGCGTCTGATAAAACGATAGTTAAGAGACATTTTAATTAAGACCTCTCACAAATATCTCTTAATATGGCTTAAAATTACCTCTACCAACAATCCTCCCCCTCTGGAATTGCTGGCTAGGTTGATCCAGCCACATATTGTCACAGTGTCGTGAATATGCATAGTTTTGACTCAAAGAAACGTGGAATTTTCATTAAAACCTCTCAGAAATAACCGAATGCAAAAGTGTTTTTTTTTCACCTTTTGCGTGCTTCATTTTTATTATATGAATTTACTAGTATCAAGGTTTAAATTAATTGAATGTTATTGGTAGGTTTGTCTAATAGATCAAAAATTACTAGCATTGGGGTGCTTATGTGCTCTCATTTGCAAAGGGTTGGAAACATGCGGTCCATTAAATCGTTCTAGGAAGCGGGGAGGGAATAGGGTATCACGTAGAAAATATTACCCCAATAATATTAATAATAGAAAGGGTTCCTTGGTCAAGTTTTCTAGCTCACAATGCCATCGAGGGTAAAAATATCTTTCGAATCTTAATGCGAACAAAACTCTTTGGATTATAAAGGTTTCCTGAAAAAATAAAAAACGCATTAAAAAAAATGAAATCTCTTAAAGTATTACGTAAAACCCACTTGTGCATTGTCATTACGTACCACCCAACATGTTTACCACCCCTAGCTACAACCAGGAATTCTTCATGGGACCTGACCCCTAGCATGTCATGCGAGAACGCGTCGTCCATAACATAGGTAAGCAATCTCCTATTATGTAACAAACACGTGTACGTACGTAACATCCCACTTGTGCACTATCTGCACATTTTTTTTTTCGTTTCAAGCTTAATTTGCACTTTCAGTTTAAATTTCATCCGTATTAAGATTTATTTATTCATTTATATTAGTACCTGTTGTATGTTTGGTTGCTATGCTTGTTTATTTAATGTCTGTTCGTTTTGGGTTTCATTTATACTTCAATAACGAAGCATTTCTGTTCGTTTTTAGCTTGAGTTGCATATTCAATTTAAGCTTTATTCGTTTTGAGATTTACTTATTCAATTATATCAGTTGTATGTTTTTTTGCTAAGATTGTTGTATAATTTCAGTGTGTTTTTGGTTTCATTTACTCTTTAATAGTAATTTCTGCTCGTTTTGATTTTCACTTATTGTAGATTACTGTTTCTTCCGATCTAAAGTTTATATGACCTTTACTTTTATTCAAATAACTTTTTTTTCTGAAAGTTTTTTTTTCAATTAAGTTATAAAAAATGATAAAGATGTATAAGAAAGGCCACATTACTCTGGCTCCAAGTTAAAGCCTTTATCTATTTCTGACAAGCCCCTTCGTGTTAAAATTGTGACAAAATTTTCTTACTCTAAAATGTATATCGTAGACAAAATTTTAGACAAACCACACCGAGATCCTTTTTACATAATGGAAAAAAAACTCAGCAAAATGTGAAGATTTTGGATGAAAATTTTCCGACCTACCTCAATCCACAGCTTTTTGTACCCGCCCTAAACTAGGTTAATGTTCTCGCATAGGTTTTATTTTACAAACTTTTTCCCTCACTTGTCTATCCTTTGAAAGGCGTTTTTTAATCTAATTGTTTTCAATTGTAAAAACTTGTTATACTAGTACAATCTTATTTATCAGAATCAAGCATTCTGTAAAAAAAAAAAACGAAAAAATACCAAGAACAAAGAAAAACAAAAGTGAACTGTCAGCGATAATTATGGCAAATTAATCAAAATGCAAGAATGCAAATGATGCACTAAACGTGCTAATTTGTATCATTCTACCAGAAAAAAGTAAAAAATTGTCACTCTCACGCTCTTGCGAGAAAGTTACCTTGAATTAGATCTTAATTAATGTTGCGAACCGCTCAAGTTTTGTAACAACAAATCAATACCCATTCAAACCTTGTTGCCATACCATGAAAAGTGATATACAAACACTAGTGGTTGATCATTGTTACATCGTTGGCAAAAAAGCCTTACTTGGAAAGATTAAGGATAAACACACATTATTTAGTGGACATGTTTGCCAAGATAATCATAGCAGAAGAAACAGGTCAGAATTACTTTCTTTTCTATAACATAACGTTTCATTTTAGAATTACTTCTTAACCCTAAGCTCCAATATTATAAAGGTTTTTTGCCTCAAAGGACCTTTCTCAAAATGAAAAAGGACCTTTAGATATGACCTGTTTCTAAGACCTCTGGAAAATAAGTTTAGGTTGTCCTCCCCATCGGAATAATATCAGACTAAGTATCAACACTGCCAGGAAGAACTTTTTCAAGTTAGTTCCCCCCCCCCATATTTTCTAAGCAAAGTCAACCGTGCGCAAAGGGAATAAGACTCTCCTGGGGGGATGTCCTATATGATAATTCTAGAAATTTAATTCAATAGTGAGTTTTTCCAGGACACACTCAGTGTGAGCATAATAAATAAAGATCCTTCAGGAAAAAGTCGAATTCGAATGGTAATTTTACTAAGTAACATATTTGGGGAAAGATGAGAAGCAAGATACTACAGATTTGACTTGGATAATAGTAAAATTGAAGGATGACCCAATATCTAAGCATATACGAAGTAGTTTTACCCCGGGGTGGGAGGTGGGGGAAATTTAAAAAAACAAAAGCTAGGTGATCTAAACGGACGATATAATATTTAATAGAAATAATTGTGTTGACCTCACCTTCGAATGGGAGCATAAGCCATGTCTCCTGTATATGTCTCCACCGTTATCATTTAGGGTTTTACAGAAGGCGGCCAAGACAATAGCTTCTGACAATGTGGGACGAAAAGGGGTGGACTATTAATACAAAAGGAAAGGGATATGGGGGTGATACCCTAAATAAAACTGGTCCAAAGGATCTCTCATGGAAAAAGTGCAGAACTGTCGCCTGAAATTCCACTTTTTGTGTTCTCACTCAACACATACCGATATTATCTCGTATTCCTTATAACACCCCTCTTTGAACACCCTTGACCGCTGGTGTGACTATCTCAGGTAACTTCATGTTGTAAAAGGCGCGTTGTTGTAGCAATAATTCTATTTCAAGGAAACAATTCTATTTTATCGAAAGACATGCATGATGTCCACTGGATACACAGAGATCCTAGGTCTTGAACAGTTTTATAAAACCGACCGCAAACATGCCGACAGAGGCGTCGTTTGAGGGAGGGGGCAAGGGGGTTCAGTTTCTCCCAAATAATTTAGAGAAAAAATTATTATGTAGCCCATGCTCCTTGACTGTCTGGATATGGACCCATTTTCTTCCCTCCCCCAATAAAAATTTTGCAGCTACGCCCCTGCATGCCAGGGACGGGAATAAATGTTCGTCAGGTTGTAGGTGTAGCCTTTGGGCACCTTAAAGCTGTGACGAGTTTTCTTAAGGAGTACACTGGTAGTGTTTCATTTTCATTTTTTTATTGGGAAATTTTACTTTTTCATATTTACAAAAAGAACAAGTTGAATAAATTAAAAAAGTAATAAATTATTTTGCTTGCTTGACCTATTTCTCCTGGCGTAGCTTATTCGATTCCTAAGGTGTGCCTCCATCGTAAAGCCCGAACATAAATAAAATCTCAACGCGATCTTTGACCAATCAAAAGGTAAATGAAAGATATATGATTATTATGCAATGAGTTGTAGATAAAGCTGTAAGAGATTTATATACAAAGTCAAGAGGCGGTTGCGTATACATGAAACCACCGGGTGTAACATCTATTGTGTATGCAAAAAAAGGGCAGAAATTTACTTAAAAAAAAGCAAAGGTTTTCTCATAGAAGTTAGGCAAAGTTTAAACTAGAAACATAAAAAAAAACATTACCTTGCAAATTCCAAAGGACAAATCTACAAAACTTACTCAAAGGAATTGACTAGTGACATTTTCCAATATCTATAGGATTCTAAAAACAAATGCTATACTGAATAGTTGTGTTTGTTAAGAATTAAAATTCTATGGTAGAATTTTTTGATTTCGCAGCCGGTCAAAGATAATTGAGAACCACATAAACGAGTCTTATACTTTATGCAGGCTCCTTGAGGAATTTTTCCCTCAAGTTTTGTTGCGTCGATTTTGTGTTTTTAGTAACGCGCTATTTTGTTAGAATTCTAAAAATACAGGAAAACATCAAGAGTCAATTTATTTCCACCAGTTTCACAAATATCCCTTGCATTAACTGCGAAGCAATAATTTTCTTTATTTTGAGTTTGAACTTCACTCTTTACTTCCATCTGAATTTTCTTAAGGTTAGTTTTTGGCTTTAGATTGAAAAAAATATGCATACTAAACCTACATTTTTTTTTTGTCGAACTTGGGCAAATACAATAAAGAAGTTTACATGATGTTCTGTAAAAATAGGGTATTAAGTATAGGTTTTATATTGCACCTCTCTTCAAGTTTCCCTCAGTAATTTATTAATTTCGTCACATAAAGAGTCCAAGGGGTATATTATCATTGGTTTCTTTGAGGAGCTGCTGACAAAATTTGATTGTTTATGATTTTTTTTCCTACAAGAAATATACACATTGCTACTTATGTATTATACGAGAAACACTCGAAAAGTGAAGTTTGGGTAATACTAATGAAGGTTAGGTTATGTTAGGTTTAGTTATGTTACAATTCCAAAAATATTGCTTCTCGTAAGAGAGAAAAGTCATGGCGTTTATGTTGACGCACCGTTTTGTTTTGGGCAATAACCTCTTATCCTGGAAAAATATAATTGCCTGTTATTCGGCCATTGGCAAATCCCAGGTCTTAATTTGACCATCCATGGTGAGACGCTATATTCTATCACTATACTTTGCAAACTAACCGGCTATTGTCCTATGTGATCTTTGAGGCCAAAATTCTCAAGGGTTTCTCGTATAATACATAAGTACCTACATATATTACAGGAAACTGAAGGATACTAAAATGATTTTAGATATATAGTCAATATACATTACCGAATATCTTGCTATTATTGATTCAATTTTTCTGACGCAATGCTGCATAAATCTTCAACTTCTCATAAGAAAGTATTCTTGATATTTTTTCTTCCTGAACTTCAGCATTTAAGAAAACTGATCAAATGTTTGGCTAAACCTGGTTTTAGTCGATCTCCAAAAAGCGTTTGACTTAGTTGACCACACTATCCTAATTCGTTTACTACATGATAACTTTTACATTGACCCACTCTTAGTAAATATTGTTATATCGTTCCTTTCAGACAGATCACAAGTTGTAAAATACAAAAATACCTTCTCTAACCCCCTCCCTAGGTACTGTGGAATACCTCAAGGAACCTTATAGGGACCACTATTATTTCTTATCATGATTAACGAAATTGGCAAAGAATTCCCCCAAAGATGGAAATATGTTGATGACTTGTCGATCCTTGAAGTATGTCATAGGAATATTAAAAGTGACCCCGTTGAAATCCTAACCCAATGTTCGGATGAATCAAAGAATCTAAATATGACAGTAAATCCCACTAAATCACAGATAATGACAATCAACTTCTTGAAATCTACTCCTGCTTTTTGCGATCCGATCCCAAGCGAAATGCTAGTGAAACATGTTAAGCTTCTTGGTGTCACAATTTCTAATGATCTTAAGTGGGAAACACATGTATCCAACATTGTTAAACAAGCAAATGTTTCACTATCCATTTTTTAGCTACTAAACAAAATTTAATTGTCCTAAGATACATTCCCTCCGTGTTTACTTATCCTTTATCAGGCCGTTATTGGAATATGCATGTCCGGTCTGGCATTCGCAACTTTCAAATGAACTTGATGACAAAATCGAGTCGGTCCAAAAGCGTTCGCTCAGGATCATTTACAAAGAAGGCAAAATTCCATACTCCTTCCTCCTTAAAGCTGCGCGCATTACCACCTTAAAAGAAAGGAGGGAAAAAATTTGCCTGCTTTTCGCTAAATCAGTCATTTCCAATCCCCGTACTGAGGACTTACTCCCTGATTTTCACAATCCCATTAGACTCCGACTCCCCCGGTCAGCCTCCTTAGCAATCCCAACTTACTCTCCGATCCATGCTGTTACAGAAAGGTTTCGCAAAAGTTTTATACCCTTTATTCTGGGACACCTTAATAATAATTCGTGATTAATTGCCAAATTCCCCTTTTCCTCTATTGCCGTTTTTATTCTTTTTTTATTTACTGCAATGTTTTTGTAATTTAATTGTTAAGTTGCCCTTTATCTTTGATGATTTTGCTTTTTTAATACCTTTTAATTTAAGTGTTTGACTTAATGTAATATTTTGATATTTTTTTTTTCTTAGCTTTTAGTGACATATAAAGCGAATTCGGCTCTTTAGAGCTTGTGATAGCCTTTTGCAAATAAATATTATCTTATCTTATCTTATCATCAAAAACATATCATTATGGAGAATACAATGTTAAAACTTGAAAATTCTACGAATTCAGTGGGAGACGGCAGTACTTACCCCTTGTCTCCTAATAGCGAGCCTCAGTGTGATGTCAAAACTAGTGTCCAATTTAAGCCCTCCTTGAAGGTGTGGAGAAAAAACCCTACTGGTGAAAAGTACCCTGCTAGCGCTGGAGAAAAAAGACAAATTTGAGTTTCAAAGTTTTATTCGAAATTTCTAAAAATGTGTTTTTGAAACTTACTATTACTATTCTTTTAGAGGTGAATAGTATTTATCAGTATATTTTCACCGGGACTTTCTTTTTTTAAACTCGTTTGAGCTTTCACTTACTAAGGGTACCAGTGATATCAAAGAGGTGGATTTTAAGCACCCAGTTAAGGATTTATTGCCAGAGAACTTTCAGTGGTACACTGTTTCTTTTTCCAATGCTATCAAACAGTTCGTGGTAACGAACTGTAGTAAGGAGCGACCCGGCTCAATAGTAACCGAAATTCTAAAATAAAATTTTGATATCAATAGTTACATCAAAAGAATTGTATTTTAATGCTGATTTTAAATGTATAAGTTTCATCAAGGTTGGTATTACCTGTCAAAAGTTACGAGCCTGAGAAAATTTGTCTCATTTAAGAAAATAGGGGGAAACCCTTCTAAAAGTAATACAATCCTAACGAAAATCACACCATCAGGTTCAGCGTATCAGAGAACCTTATTGTAGAAGTTTCAAGCTCCTATCTACAAAAATGTGAAACTTCCAATTTTTTGCCAGAAGACAAATCACAGATGCGTGTTTATTTGTTGTTTTTTTTCCGAGGGGTGATCGTATCAATTCAGTGGTCCTAGAATGTTACAAGAGGACTCACTCTAAGAGAAATTAAAAGTTCTAGTGCCCTTTTTAAGTGATCAAAAAATTGGAGGGTACCTAGGCCCCCTCCCACGCTCATTTTTCCACAAAGTCACAGGATCAAAATTCTGAGATAGCCATTTTATTCACCGTATTCTAAAAACCTAATGGTCCTTGCGGACGACTTACTCCCCCGAAGTCCCCGAGGGAGGGGCTGCAAGTTACAAACTTTGACCTGTGTTTACATATAGTAATGGTTACTGGGAAGTGTACAGACATTTTCAGGGGGACTTTTTTGGTTTGGGGGGAGAGTTGAGGGGGGTATGTAGGAGGATCTTTTCATGGAGGAATTTGTCATGGGGGAAGAGAATTTCAAAGAAGGGGGCGCAGGATTTTCTAGCATTATTTAAAAAACAATGAAAAAATAAATATGAAATTTTTTTCTACTGAAAGTGAGGAGCAGCATTAAAACTTAAAACGAACAGAAATTATTACGTATATTAGGGGTTTACCTCCTCGCATTGCCTCGCTCTTTACACTAAAGTATTTTTAGTAATTTTAACTACTTATTCTACGGCCACAAATTTAAGCTTTAGTATAAAGAGCGAGGTATCGACAAGGGGTGAACCCCTCATATACACAATGAAACATACGTATAGAAGTTCGTTACGTAAGTTAATTCGTAAGTTACGTATATTTTTTACTAATGAAAACGTTCGTAAAAAAATAAAAGTTCTAGTTGCCTTTTTAAGTAATCAGAAAATTGGAGGGCAACTTGACCTCGTCCCTCGCTACTTTTTTCTCAAAATATTCCGGATAAAACTATGAGAAAGCCATTTAGCCAAAAACAAATTAATATGCAAATTTTGTTTTAGTTATTTATGCGCGGAGAGCCAAGATCAAAACATGCATTAATTCAAAAACGTCCAGAAATTAAATAAAAAGAAACAAGTTTTTTTTTAATGAAAGTAAGGAACGACATTAAAACTTAAAACGAACAGAAATTACTCCTTATATGAAAGGGGCTTTTCCTCCTCAACGCCCCGCTCTTTACGCTAAAGTTTTTTACTGTTTTAAAAAGTAGAGTTAAAAGAAAGAGTCAAACTTTAGCGTAAAGAGTGAGGCGTTGAGGAGGAAAAGCCACTTTCATATAAGGAGCAATTTCTGTTCGTTTTAAGTTTTAATGTCGCTCCTTACTTTCATTTAAAAAAAAAAACTGTTTTTTTTTTTATCTTTAATCCACTCAAGAAACAACATAAAAAGTCTCATGATACCATATACTACCCTGCGATTGTGTTGTCTAGACAATTTATACTAAGCGTATTAGCTTTCAAACGACCGTGCTGGAGGAATAAAAATAATATAAAAGACACATTAGGGTTTCAGGCTCTTTTCTAAATTTCGCAAAATTGTGTTTGTAATTAGTTTGTAATGTTAAGATAATCATAGATACAAGGTGTTACTCTACAATATAATCTAAAAGAATATATTCATTAGATACTTTTTCAGAATTTTTCTTTTCACTTACTAAGGGGGCTGGGGGAGGGAGTATGCAAGAGGGAGAGTTGTACATAACAAGTTAACTGTCTTCAAGCTTGGAGATTATAGATATTGTAGTGGTAGGTCTTTTATACTTCTCAACCTTTCAAATCCAGAAATGACAACAAAAAGGGATATTGTCAGTAGTATAGGAAACATTACAATGAAACCTTCTGCTTTAAATGGAGGCTACGACATTCGTGAGTTACACATGGGATCAAGAAGGCACAGTCAAAGCTACAGTAATTTTCGTCTTTAACTACCAAGGTATACCTACCGACCTTTACAGTCACAAGAAGAAGGTAGTGCTCTTAAACGAGAGAATGTTATACTAAGGATGTTTAATGGATGATGGTCAAAGGATTTCATTGATACCCGAGAACTTGCAAAAGCTTGTTTCATTTTTGTTGGCCATTGTGATCAGGCTCAGTTCACTTTTTGTGCACAGGTTACTTCGAAACCTGTCTTTTTTTCAAGGAGTAGATGTGGGAAACATTTCAGTGAAACCTTCTGCTTTAATTGGATGTTATAACATTTGTGATCGATACATGTGACTGCCTTCTAGTGTCACAAAAAATCCTGTCCCAAGAAATTCCGTCCAATAAAATCCTGAATAAAAAAACAATCTAAGCTCCCAAAAATTGTGAGTGCGAAAAAAATAAAATTCAAAGTTCAAAATAATTGGTAGAGGGGCATTGGGGTCCTGGAGGGTGATATAGGGTCCTGAACGGGGACATTGGGTCCTGGGTGGGAATTTGGGGGTTCAAACCCATGTGGAAGCACCTGTAGTGGAAAAGCCGTGTGCTCAGAACCCTTACATTACAAAAAGGATATCTGGTCGGTTGTAGTCATTACAATTTTGAAGATCGGTTTCATTAGCCATCAAAAGAATATGTCTATTTAGCAAGCATCTCACATTACGGTGGAATGCTTATTCTGGGAATGATGCCAAAAAAGGCGCCAGGAAGCAAACCACTGACAGCATTTACCATATATCCAACTCCAATTGTGAAATCGATTGCGCAATTAACTTGTTACGATATAGTAACGCTTAACATCAGTTGGATAGCGTCCCAGAAAAAATTCATTGATTGCCTAAAATGTATTTCTAAGAGCATAATATCACCAATGATTTCTTGGCTTCGTCGAGTAACGTGTCGTTCTTTTGCCATAGTAAATCCTGGGTGTCATGTTCAATTGCTACACTAGACATAAATTCCATAAAATCAATGTGATAACTGCTTAGAAGGTAAAAAATGTGTCGTTGGAAAAGAAAACATGTCGTCATCTATACCTGAAGTTAACAATAACGCCGTCTGTCACTTTGGTTAAATATTTGGTATTCAGATGTATCTATCACAAGAAGCCTTACGCGAGATACCAAGTACTGGCCAATTGTATCCAAAGGCCCATTTCAACGAGGAATAATACCTGGCTAGTGATGTTTCCTGGAAATACTCTTATTACGGGAAGCTGAGATACCACAATGGCACGGGCGGTCATAGTATCTGTTGTATTCTTTTGCCAAGAGAATAAACCTGGCATGCGATGTTTCTAAGAAATTTTTGACTCTGCTTGGAATATAGGCGCATACAAGGGGCTAGCAACTCCAATAGTACACCGGGGTAGGCTGTATTGGGAACTGTATAAAGGATACTACTGACGATTTATGACAATTACTAAGAGGACCAAGAGGGGGAGTGTACGTGGGGAAGAATAAAAAACTTCCCTTTAAGAGTTTATGCCTATGGAGATCCAAATGGTAAAATTTTTGTTCCCTCCAGTCTTTCCACGCGAGGACTGGCACCAAAAACCCCCATTTTAGGTGCTATACGACCTTTGGAGATGACGTTATTGAGGCAACTTATAAAAAGCACACACACATGTTATTCATATACATATATGCATATATATATATATATATATATATATATATATATATATATATATATATATATATATATATATATATATATATATATATATATATATATATATATATATATATATATATATATATATATATATATATATATATATATATATATATATATATATATATATATATATATATATATATATATATATATATAAATAAGTTGTTTGTCTGTGTGTCTGTCTACTGACGTCATGTTTGTGTGTCGACTGACGTCATGTTTGTCAACTGACGTATCTATCTCTCTCTATATATAAAAATAAGTTGTCTGTGTGTGTGTGTGTCTGTCGAGTGACGTCATGTTTGTGTGTCGACTGACGTCATGTTTTCGACTGACGAAATTACAGACCGGGACATCGGGACATAAATGAAGACCGGGACACCGGCACATAGGGAATATAAATGACGACCGGGACACTCAAAGAGAAAGCGACCGGGACACAAGGAATGTTCGATTAGCAATCACCATGAACAAAGCACCGGGACACAAATGACGACCGGGACACAGGGAGTATAAATGACGACCAGGACATAAGTAAAAAAAAACTAAAAAACTAAAAAAAAGGTAAAAACTACAAAAAAAACTAAAAAGAAAAAAAACTAAAAACTAATAAAAAAACTAAAAAAGCTAAAAAACTAAAAAAACTAAAAAAGAAAAAAAAAGGAAAAAATGAAAAATAAAGGAGAAAAACAAAACTAAAAAAATAAAATAATAAAAATAAAACTACAACTAAAAAAAAAAGGTTGTATATTCGCAAGTGTTACGTAATTAATAACATATATATATATATATATATATATATATATATATATATATATATATATATATATATATATATATATATATATATATATGTATATATATATATATATATATATATATATATATATATATATATATATATATATATATATATTATATATATATATATATATATATATATATATATATATATATATATATATATATATATTCACAGGTGGGACATAGGGACACAACTACAATGGCGCGTAACTAATATGGCGCGTAACGACTTACGCACGCGGGGGGCTTGGGGGGGGGGCGAAGTGCCCCCACCAACTAGGTGTTGGGGTGGCGCGAAGCGCCACCCCAACAGCTAGTATATATATAAAAATAAGTTGTCTGTGTGTCTGTCGAGTGACGTCATGTTTGTGTGTCGACTGACGAAATTACAGACCGGGACATCGGGACACAAATGACGACCGGGACACCGGGACATAGAGAATATAAATGACGACCGGGACACTCAAAGAGAAAGTGACCGGGACACAAGGAATGTTCGATTAGCAATCACCATCAACAAAGCCCCGGGACACAAATGACGACCGGGACACAGGGAATATAAATGACGACCTGGACACTCAAAGAGAAATTACAGACCGGGACACCGGAACACAAATGACGACCGGGACAAAAATGACGACCGGGACACTGGGAGTATAAATGACGACCGCGACACTCAAAGAGAAATTACAGACTGGGACACCGGGACACAAATGACGACCGGGACACAGGGAAACAACTACAACGGGGACGCCGGGGGGCACAGTGGGATATATAAATGACGACGGGGACACAGGGAATGTTCTATTAGCTATCACCATCAACAAAGCTCAAGGGCAATCATTAGAATAATGAGGTATAGATCTGAATACAGATTGTTTTTCCCATGGACAATTATATGTTGCATGTTCAAGAGTCGGTAAACCTGACAATCTATTTATATGCACAGACAATGGGACAGCCAAGAATGTTGTATATTCGCAAGTTTTACATAGTTAAATATATATATATATATATATATATATATATATATATATATATATATATATATATATATATATATATATATATATATATATATATATATATATATATATATATATATATATATATATATATATATATATCTATATTCACAGGTGGGACACAGGGACATAACTACAATGGCGCGTAACTAATATGGCGCGTAACGACTTACGCGCGCGGGGGGGCTTGGGGGGGGGGGGGCGCGAAGCACCCCCACCAGCTAGGTGTTGGGGTGGCGCGAAGCGCTACCCCAACAGCTAATATATATATATATATATATATATATATATATATATATATATATATATATATATATATATATATATATATATATATATATATATATATATATATATACATAGTTACTTTTAAATTAGTCAATAAATACCTTAAGATGGAAAGGTAGCCTGTCAGTCTTTGTTGAAAAAATAAGAAATAAAAAGATAAGACACAGATACCATGCAAAAAAGGTGATTTTCCTTGCTAATCAGGATTGGAAACTGTAATTCTCATATTTAAGTTTTTCGATCATTATGATTTAAATTATGCACTTATCGTTTCGATCCAGCACCACTTTCAGTGAGTTTAAGCTTTTCTTCAAATTTCCTTATAAATTTGTTTTTAAATAAATTTTAAAAACTTTTTTGCACAAAAGAAGCTTTTCATAGAATGTAAAGGGCTACATTAAGTCAAAAAAGAGCAGAAATAAATTCAAATAATTTTCTAACGTAAAACTACCACAAACCACCATCAATAAATAAATAAAATCAAAAACGAGCAGAAATTACAATAAATAGCCAGGTCAAAATCAAGACGATCAGAAACCAGGATGAGTAGGGCTGGTTCCCCCAATGCCTTCTAAAGGTATTAAGTAAAAAAATGAAAGTAAGGAGCAACATTAAAACTTAAAACGAACTGAAATTGTTACGTATATGAAGGGGGCCTACCCCTCGTCAATACCTCCCTCCCAATTCTTTAAAAATGACTCCTGAATCACAAAGGCCGTTTAATTCGAATAAATAGTTTTTTTTAAGAACTAAAAACTTTACCGTAAAGAGCAAGATATTTATATCTTCTTCGAGGCATTGATACCCTCTCCCGATCTTCTACACTGGATCGATATGATCACCCCCGGAAAAAAAATAAACACGCATCTGTGATCTTTCCTCTGACAAAAATACAAAATTCTATATTTTTGAACATAGGAGCTTAAAACCTCTAGAGTATGGTTCTCTGTTATGGTAAATCACTTCATGTTTTTCGCGTGTTTCCTCCCTTTTCAAAATTGGGCAAATTTTCTCAGGCTCGTAACTTTTGATGGGTATAATTAAATTTGATGAATTTTACATATTTTGCATAAGTATCAAAATTTGATTCCTTTTGTTGTATCTATGAAACAGTTCGTGGTAACGAACTGTAGTAAGGACCGACCTTGCTCAATAGTAACCAAAACTCTAAAAACGGAATTTTGATAAAAATTGTTACATCAAAAGAATTGCATTTTGATGTTGATTTTAAATATACAAGTTTCATCAAGTTTGATCTAACCTATCAAGAGTTACGAGCCTGGTAAAATTTGTCTTATTTTAGAAAATAGGGGATACACCCATTAAGAGTCATAGAATCTTAACAAAAATTACACCATCAAATTCAGCGTATCAGAAAACCCTACTGTAGAAGTTTCAAGCTCCTATCTACATAAATGGGGAGTTTTGTATTTTTTGCCAGAAGACAGATCACGGTTTCGTGTTTATTTGTTTTTTCCCCAGGGTGATCGTATCGACCCAGTGGTCCTAGAATGTCGCAATAGGGCTCATTCCAACGGAAATTAAAAGTTCCAGTGTCCTTTTAAAGTAACCACAAAACTGGAGGGCTCCTAGGCCCCCTCCTACGCTAATCTTTTTCCCAAATTCTCTGGATATAAATTTTGAGATAGCCATTTTGTTCAGCATAGTCGAAAAGCCTAATAATTATGTCTTTGGGGACGATTTAATTCCCCACTGCTCCTGGGGGAGGGTCTGTAAGTTACAAACTTTGATCATTGTTTACATATAGTAATGATTATTGGGAAGTGCACAGACGTTTTCAGGGGTACTTTTTCGCGTCGGAGAAGTCAGGGTTCATCACGAGAGAAGAGAATTTCCAAGAATTGGGACAAAATTCAAACTTTAGTGTAAAAGCGAGGTATTGACAAGGGGACGAACCCCCTCATATACGTAATGAAAAAATACAAATATAGAAGTTCGTTACGTAAGTTAATTCGTAAGTCACGTATATTTATTACTAATAAATACGTACGTAATAAAATAAAAAGCTAGTTGCCTTTTTAAGTAACCGAAAATTGGAGGGCAACTAGGCCTTCTCCCCCACCGCTTTTTTAATATCAAGTTGTCCGATCAAAACTATGATAGAGCCCCTTAGCCAAAAAAATTCAAATAAAAAAAACATAAGATAAAAATTTCGAGTTAATTATTCATTTACGGTGAGCCAAAATCAAAACCTGCATTAATTCAAAAACGTTCCGAAATTAAATAAAAAACAAGTTTTTTTTTAGCTGCAAGCAGGGAGTGACATTAAAACTTAAAACGAACAGAAATCATTCCGTATATGAAAGGGGTTGTCCCATCCTAAACGCCTCACTCTTTACGCTTAAATTTGACTATTTCTCACAACTCTACTTTTTAAAACAATAAAAAAAAATTATCGTAAAGAGCGAGGCGTCGAGGAAGGGACAACCCCTTTTATATACGGAATAAAGCGTTTTATTGTTTTAAAAAGTAGAGTTGTGAGAAAGAGTCAAAGTTTAGCGTAAAGAGTAAGGTGTTGAGGAGGGGACAACCCCTATCTTATACGGAAGAACTTCTGTTCGTTTTAAATTTTAATGTCGCTCCTTATTTGAAGTTAAAAAACCTGTTTTCTATTTAATTTTAATTAAGACTCTGTTTCTTAAAGTTTCTTTTACTATTCCTTATTGATCTAATTTATCATAATATCGAAAAAAAATTAAAGGAACATCATCATAACAAAGATTACGGAAAAAAAAGCCGCAAATTAATGTGGATTGACAGTTTAATATATGTCTTATGTCTTTAAACGAGCAACTGTATATAGATGAATTTCTTTTTGTATTTCTTTCTTTTTCTTTGATGTATTTTTATTTGCAAAAAAAACTAGCAAAGCTATATGGTTGTAATATTGAAAGATGTCCTACAGGAATAATAATGTAGTATAGTAATAGCAATAGTAGAATAGTAATAGATAATAGTAGTAATAAATAGTAATAGAAGAATAGCAATAGATAATAGTAATATAAATAGTAGAATAGTAATAGATAACAGTAAGAGTAAGTAGTAATAGAAGAATAGTAATAGTAATGTAAATAGCCCAATGTCGAGTGAAATCTCAAAAGAAACTTGTTAAATATCTTCCTTCAAGTAATCTTCCTTTTGCAATTAATTGATGAGACGTGTCGAATTTTATAACTGATAATGCCTTAGACCTCAATTTCTGTGTTGATTGATACTTATAAATATTCAAAGATTTAGCCATGATGAAACCGCAATCTTTTGAATAAAGACAAGAGTGTGTTAATTATGACTATTAGCTATTTTTTAAACATACTGTACGTACGTTATTTGAATACTTCCTTTTGTGCGCAATTTTTTTTTTTGCATAATGAAGGTAATGTTATTTTGGTACAATATTCTTGCTAAGTGAAGTTCTTGACTGGGGCGCCAAGTCACAAAATGTAGGAGGGGGGCCAGTTTTCTTTTGGCAATTTTGTTCTTTTTGTTTGTTTTTTCAATAGCCTGGAAAATGCTATTTTCATTGAAACTATGAAATGTAGGTATTTTTATAACCTACGACAGAGGGGTTCCCTGATACTTGGCAAATGGAAGCGAAAGAAATAATTGAGAGCACAAAGCGCACATAGTGAAAGCCCAAGGCCGCAAATAGTTTTATATTACCCCCAGGCCGTATGCCCATGATTAGGCTACATGCACAGAGCTGTGCATATGAGGCAGAACTGTGCAATAGTTTGTCTTTTTTTGTGTATTAGTACATGCCATAATAGCCTATCCACCACTTTTAGTTCCAAGATTTTGCGCTAGAGGCGCTTGGGCCGCGAGTCTTTTAAGATGTTTCCTAGGGACACTATGTGTCATTTTCACGTGTTCCTCACCACTTGGTGTACCTATGTTGAATTTCATAATGCCTATACGACATTTGGCTATTTTTAATGGTCGTGAGTGTGGGTTTTTTATGTTGAGGGATAGCCGGATAATGCGTAATTCGTAACTTTTTTAATTTATTTTCCAATCCTCATTTTTCTTTCGAAGAGGGGATGTCCTAATCAGTCAAACCTAAAAGTCTAACTTTTAAGTTTTGTAGGTAAATCACATTACCAATTTATTCATCAAAATGACTGGCAAACATCAGTTTAACCATCTCCTGGAGATCGTCTTCTTGGCGATTCGTCTAGTTTAAACACGTGTAATTTAATGGCGGGAAATGCTTTCACTAGTTAATTACTGTTCTTTCAAAGGTTGTTTTTTGTATTACGTTTAGCATTATGTTAATTCCAATGCGTAGTTTTAAGTTCGCATTTTATGGGGCCTTCTGAAACTTTCAACAATGCTGAAAAAATAGATACGCCTCAAAATTTTGTTTGGATGTTTATTTTTGAGAAATTGTGGGGGTGGGGGGGTCTGGTTGCTCTAAAATCAGTTTTTACTCATAAAAAGGGCACTATAACTTTCAATTTCAAATCACATGAACCCCATCTGAAGTTTATACGATAGTCCATTCCATAAAAAACTTTATATACCCCCAGGGCATAACTTACAGCCCTTGCCCCAGGGCTCTGGAGGATTCTGTCAATTATGTGGCCTTTTTAAGTAATCAAAACATTTGGGGGCAGATAGTCCCCTCCCCCGCCTCTTTTTCATCAAAATCGTCCGATAAAAACTTTGTTAATGCCATTTAGCCAAAAAAAAAAAAAAAAAATTGATATGTAAATTTCGTTTGAATTATTCGTGTACGATGAGCCAAAATCAAAACCTGCATTAATTATAAAACGTTCTGAGATTAAATAAAAAAACAAGTTTCTTTTAACTAAAAGTAGGGAACGACATTAAAACTTAAAACGAACAGAAATTATTCCGTATAATAAAGGTTCTGTCCCCTCCTCACCGCCCTGCTCTTTACGCTAAAGTTTTACTCTTTGACACAGTTCTTTTTTCTAAACAATAAAAAACTTCGGCGTAAAGAGCGGGGCGCTGAGGAGGGGAAAGCCCATTTCATATACGGAATAATTTCTGCTTGTTTTAAGTTTTAATATCGCTCCTTACTTTCAGTAAAAAAAAAATTCCTTTATTTAATTGTGAACAAGACTTGATGACTTTTTGAAACCTTTCATTACTTAAAGAATTGATTGCTTTTTTTGAATAAGGAGCTCTGTCAACTCTAAATTTGCTTGGTTCTGACTTAGAGAGATTGATTCCTTTTTATTTAAAGGGAATCAGAGAAAAGAAAATGCCTCTTCAAGGTACTTCAGACGGGAATTTTCGCTGGAACCCTAATGGACACATTCTCGGTCAACAGGGGCCAACTGGTAACATATAATATGGTTGTCAGAAGATTTCATGCCTTGGGGGAGAGGGCACCGGTCCTCCAGCGTTTTAAGCCAGTTGAATACAAAGTTTGAGTCAGCAAAATATTTTCTTTAGGGTAAATGGGCTGATGGAAATATAAGACGTAATACCAATCAAAGAAGATCAGTCTTAATCGGTAAAAAAAACAACTAAATATTAAGCAATCTTAATAGCAATATTACTCAAATCAGTTTGGAAAAAATAACCAGCCAGCCTTTAAAATACATTGCCTTCACCCCCGCCCCCAAAAAAAAATCGCTAGTGACGTCTCTGCTCAGTACCAGACCAAGTCCACGGGAAGTGATTGCTCGTAATTCTTAGTCTCGACCTGTTACACTCTGTGCACTATCTCTGTGCATCTTATATTTTCAGCTTATTTTATCCAACCTTTATTTAATTCTGCTATGATAAATCAATGATAGTTTTTGATGAACGTCTGACTGATCATATTTCAAAAAGTAAGGTGTCCGAAAATTCTGGTTCAACCCCACTTTCTCGGACCGTACTGAGAGAAAGGTTGAGGTTGCTAGTACACAATCTGTCGATGAAGGATGGCAGATGTCGATGAAGTTACCAATGATCGTCCTTGTCAGCAAGTCATCTAGGGCCAGACCAAAAGCTGTCCGTCCCCGAATGGGATGGGGGGAGTTCATAAGGAAACGGGACGTTGGAGCATCCTGGGAGGTTGTAAAGAGGGATACTATGAAGAGATTGGGATAGAGGAGAAGCTTGCGTAGCTGTGCTGGCCATAGGCGGCTTGGTGTTGCAGTTGGTTGGTAGCAGCATTGATAATAGACTAACACGTCCCCCTAAAACACGAAAAAACAATCAGAATATATACAAACAAATTCTAAAGGATATTCTAGAATGTAGATAGAATATTCCAGAATTTAATCTTATCTTCATTATGTTTAGTTGTTATACTTTCTCTTTTACTGCTTAATTTGGTATGCTAGTAGGAATCTTCGAAGGGGGTATTTTCCACGGGGATTTTCTGCTGGGGGAATTTTCCAGAGAGAATTTTCTCGGAGGATTTTCCCAGGCTATTTTTCCGGAAGAATTTTCCAAGGGAATACACCTATCACCAATTTTTGATATCTGAATCATTGTGAAATACCCTCGTTGCAAATGCGCCCCTTCCATTAACAACTTAGTCCCAATTCAAAATAGGATCCTGGCTCCACTACTGTAAACTAGTTCAAACCTAAGCTCTTTTTATGTGACGTTAAATTCACTTAATGAAAGAACCCATGAAAAAGGGACTCCTTAAGGAAATAAAACGTGTCTTTGGGTAATGTTTTATGACTTCTTCTTGTTGTGAATACAACTGCAATATCTGCATCTAAACAGTATGGTTTCAAACGTATACGGCATAACTTAGAGCAGGAAGACGCTCATAGCAATTTTTAATGCTTTTTTTATTGACATGACCATCCATTTTTGTTTGATTGAAGGATGTTCAATATCAGAAAGTGAGTTGAAATATACCTTCTTTTTTTCTAGCCTATGGCTTTTGATATTAATGAGAAACGGGTTAAATTGTGCCAGAAAAGAAATTGGGTGATCAGGTTATACTGGATTGTTAGGAAGATTAGACTTGAACTAGATAAAGGGTTTCTGAGATGGTAAAAAACGCATCACTTTCAAGTCTAATTTTCTAATCGAATTACCTGAAACATAGAATGCAAAATAATGTTCGAAGTAAAAACATATTCGAAGCTTTGAGTCAAAAGGGGCTCTGTTTCTTTCTCATTAGATATAAACTCCTTCAATCCAATGAGTTGGCAAAGACAAAGTAAGAGAATTAAAAGGAATTCCATATAGGAATTCCGGAAAATATCTCCAGTGAAAAATTTCTCCAGAAAATTTCACCCACGGAAAATTTTCTCCCCATGATAAATTTTCCCCGTTGAAAAATCCCCCCGTTCAGTAAAAATTCATCACTGCTTCCCCCACCCAAAAAATGTATGCCAGCTTCCCAATAACAAGTACTATACATAAACAAAGGGTAAATTTTATAACTTAAAGACCAATTTTAAAGGGATAGGTCATATTATCTCTAAAGGCATAGTTTTTGAACCTTTCAACTATGCTGAACAAAATGGCAATCACAAAATTTGATCAGGCAATTTTGGGTAAAAAGGAAGCGTGGAAAGGAGGCTAGTTACTCTCCAATCTTTTTGGTCACTTAAAAAGGGCACTAGAACGTTTAATTTCTTTCGAATGAATCTTCTTTCGATGTTCTAGGACGATTGGTTCTATTCATTCACCCATGTAAAAGAAAAACAAAGAACAACAAAAAACATACAAATAAACACGAATCTGTGATCTTTCTTCAGTCAAAAAATACAAAATTTCACATTTTTGCAGATAGGATCTTTCTACAATATTTCTGCTACAAAATTTCTATAATAGGGTTCTCTAATACGCCAAATCTGATGGTGTGAATTTTATTAAGACCCTTTAGGGAGTGTTTCCTCCCAGTTTCGAAAATCAGGCATGTTTTGTCTGGCTCGTAACCTTTGATGGGTAACACTAAACGAATCTTATATATTTAGGATCAGCATAATAAGCCGATTATTTTGATAATAGTTTAAAGTGTTCCACAAATTAAGTTTCTCAAAGAAAAGTAATGAGCTCAATTATTAAGCCAAGAATGAGCAGAAATCAAGTCAAATAATTTTCCAAGTGTAAAACAACCAAATCAATAAATAAAAAAATTCAAAACGAACAGAAACTACTACAAATAGCTGTGTCAAACTGAAAACGGGCAAAAATTAACGTGAGTAGGGTTGTTGACCCCCTATACCTTCTCAAGACCAGAACATAATTTGCACTTCACTGAAAAAAAAAATAGACCGTGGATTTTCAGTTCAATTGACACATACTGGTATTTATTCTCTAAGGTTTTGATTTTTTTATTTTCTTTACGAAAGTAAGAAAAATGGGAACGTTTAAAACCTATTTTGGGTACTTGTGTGTTATTCAGAACACACTCAATAAGTGAAGTTAGGTTCTTCCGTGAAGTAAACTACGGTGCAGGTACATTTTGATTAAGTATTTTATATATAGAGATGGTTAGGCTAGGTTAGGTATTTGATATAATGCACCCCCCCCCGTAATGTGCAAATATATAGCCCAAACTTTTGATAAAGCTAATGAAATAAAACAAAATATGATGAAAATATAATACTTTATCAGGAAAATTGTAAAATTACAACTTAGAATTGTAACCTAACCTAACCTTTTGTCTTTGTGGCTATGAAACCGGATTTTCTCATAAAATGTACCTGCATCGTAGATTGTTTCACGAACGAACCTAACTTCACTTATTAAGCGTGTCGTGAATAATACACAAGTACCGCATTTTATTTTCAATAAAGTCCAAATTATGTTCTGGTCTTGAGAGTCTATGGGGGTTAAGATTTGTGGTAGTTTCACGCTTGGAAGATTATTTGCCTTTATTTCTGCTCATTCTTGGCTTAATGGAGCTCTTTACTTTTCTTAGAAAAACTTGTCTGTGGAAAACGGTTTTTTTAATTAATATCTGTTCGTTTTTTATTAACATAGTCTTTTTCATTAAGAAAATAATATTTTATATCTTTTTAGTTTTTTTTTCTATAATAATCTGTAGTATGGGCTGCTATTTATATGGTGGAGAAATTTTTCAACAATTTTTAATCCTGACACAAACAGTATTTTTTAATTTAGTTTTATAGCTTCTGAAGTTGACCTGGAAAATAAAACTTACTATCATTCCCATAGATTCTATCTATGCTGTTTGACAACCTAGACACACTTACACAATTTCCATTTATTTAAATTGTAAGAGCAAAAGTAGTATTAGTAGTATCCCCAAAAGTTTCAACTTAATACCCCCAGTCCTTCTCGATAAGTCCTTATTGCTAAGGTGTCTTATTGGCAACCATAAACACAATGCCTTTTGATTTATTTTAAAGTAGCATTTAGTTTTAAAGTATAAGGGGCCAATTGCATAATTGTGGGGTATGGACATGCCTAATATCCCTAAAGACATAGTTGCTGGACTGCTCTATTACGCTGAACAAAATCGCTGTCTCAAAATTTGCTTGGAAAATAAATGGGCTTGAGAGAAGACCTGCTTGCCCTCCAATATCTTTTCACTCTTAAAAAGGGCACCAGAACTTTCAATTTTGAATCAAATTAGCTCCTTTAAAAATTTCGGTGATATTTCTAGCTATTATAGAGCGGTGCTGCCTATAATATTGTTTATATGTCCTTTTGAAAACGTGCATGCATACAGTTTTTTGTTAATATTTTTTTGTTATTTAATTGAAACTCCTAAACGTTCCCTAAAAGTTTCATCTTAATACCCTTCGCATCATTAGCTACAATAACTGTAGTGGTAGCATTAAAAGTATATTTACAGTACCGTCTGGCTAGTTCAACCCCCCCCCCCCCCCCACAACTTACCCTTAAAGTTCTAAATTAACAATATAAGTTGTTCATCGGATATTGCTTTGTCACCTTTTTGAAAGTCCACATGCTCTGTTTTGATTTAGTTCAACATCCGCCTAAATATTCCTTAAAAGATTCACCTTAATGCGCTTAGCTTGCGCATTAGCAATAGTTGTAGCAGCATTAGTAGTTGTGTGTGCATAGAATTTTGGTTTCTTCAACATCCCCTTCAACACACGCCGAAAGTTTCAGCTTAATAAAGTTTCAGCTCAAAGTTCCTTGAAAGTTTTCGCCTCCATAGCCTTAGGCATAGCTGTAATAGTAGTCATAGTAGTAGTATTGATATTACTAGTAATAGTATTGAATAGCGGTAGAACTACTAGCACAAGTAGTATTAACATATTGCCTTTTGGTTATTAGAACATCCCTCTCATCAAGTCCTTGAAGTTTCAACTTAATACAAATAGCCATTGTTGTGACATTGCTGATATGTCCTTTTGATAACATGTATGTTCGTACACTTCTTGAAATTGTGTTCTCAACGCTCTTAACCCTACAAGTAGTTGCAATAGAAGTAGTAGTAGTAGTAGTAAGAAATGTAGCAGTAACAGTTGGATTTACAGTTTAGCAGTAGTGTGCACGTGTTGCCATTTGCTAAAAATGATCTTCCCCTTTAAGTATTCTCTGAAAGTTCCAACTTTATACCCAAATCAATTCTTGAGACCCGCTATTTTGACAATCTTTTGATTTATTCCAAATTTCCCCTTAATAATGTAAATGGAGTAGTGTGGTAGTAGTAGTGGTGGTAGTTGTTGTAGTATTGGTAGCATAGAAATATTACGTTTTTGATCATCTCCCTTATCATTTCCTGAATGTTCCTAATTAATATGCTCAATTATTCTTGTGTTGCACCCTTTTGACAATCCGTATCACATAACGTGTTTTAATTTAATTCAACACTCCCCTCGACATTCTCTGAAAAGCTCACCTGAATACCCTCCTTCTTCTTGGAAAGTAAAGTTCAAATATGCATACCTTTCTTAATAACATATACCATGTGTAAACAATGAACGAATTGCCTAACTTACAGCCCTTGTCCTGAGGACTGTGGGAAGGCTGACTTCTCCATAGACATAATTTCTGGACCTTTCAACAATGCTGAAAAAAATAGATCTCTTAACATTTTAATCGGATATGCTTTTGGGAATGATAGGCTTGGGGGAGGCTGTTTGTCCTCCGTTCACTTTTGACTATTAAAAAGGGCACTAAAACTCCCGAATTCCAATCAAATGAGCTCTGTCCGATACAAAGTTTATGCGACTACTCGTTCCATTAAAACCTTAAATGCCCCAGGCATAAATTACGGCCCTTGCCCATAGGCTCTAGGGAATTGTATCCGGCCTAAAGACATTTTTACATGATGTTTTGACTATTGGTAACAAAATGGGTATCTAACAATTTCGATTGAATGCATTTTGGGAAAAGAAAATGTCAAGGAGGGGGGCTAGATACTCTCCATCATATTTGATTCTTTTAAGAGTAACTAGAAAAACTAGAACTATACATTTCAAATCAAATCAGCCTCTTTTAAACTCCACACGACCACACCTTATATGCCCCTGGGACATGACTTACAACCCTTACCTCTAGACTCTGGGGATCTTGTTCACCCCAAAGCCCTTATTATATGATCTTTGGACTCTTTTTTCACAAATGGCTATCTCAAAATTTTTATCTGATGAATATTTGGAAGGGTCATCTTAAAACCTCTATCAGATGCATTTTCGAAAAATACGAATTGTGGGGAGTGGGGTATCCACCCTCTGATCACTCCGAATCTTATAAAGGGTACTAGAAATTCTGATTACCAGTCCAATGATACCCCATTTGAAGTTTATATAAAAACCTTATGCCCTTTCTATAAAAACACTTATACGCCCCCAGGGCATAACTTATAACCCTTGCTCTGAGGACTGTGGGGGGTGTCATCCTCAAAGACATAATTTCCGGATCTTTTAACTACGCTGAGCAAATTTTGGTTGTCTTAAAATTTTGATTGGATGTGTTTGAAGAAATGGTGGACGTGGGAGGGGGTCAGTTGCCCTCCGATCATTTTTGACTATTAAAATGGCAATAGCCCCTTCAATCTCCAATCTAACAAGCCTTTTTCGAATTGTCTACGACAAAAAATTGTCATCTCAAATTTTCTATCAGATACATTGTGGTAAAATACGAGGTGTGGGGGTGGGTATATCTACCCTCTGATCACTCTGAATCTTATTAAGGGCACTAGAACTTCCGATTGCCAATCCAAAGAACCCCCTCCGAAATTTATACAATCACCCTCTCTTTATAAGCCTTATATGCCCCAGGACATAACTTACATCCCTTGCCTTGAGGGCTGTGGCGGGGGGGGGGGCTATTATTCTAACAGACAAGATTTTCGGACCTTTTAACTACATTTAAAATTTTTATTGGATGTATTTGGGGAAATGGTGGGCGTGTGAGAGGATTAGTTGCCCTCCAATCACTTTTGACTGTTAAAAAGGGTGCTAGTCCTTTCAATTTCTAATTGAATTAGCCCTTTTTAAAGTTTCAATGGCAACTCCTTCGATACAAAGTGTCCTGGTCTAAAACAAAAAAAAAAACAAAAAAAAACAACAACAAATAATACATTGTGCCCACATCGCTTTTTACTTAGGCAGCGCTATTGCGCTGCCTGTTCTATCTATTTATATAATTAAATAAAAAAAAACTAATTTTTTTAGCTGAAAGTAAGGAGCGACATTAAAACTTAAAACGAACAGAAATTACTCCGTATATGAAATGAGTTGTCCCCTCCGCAATCCCTCGCTCTTTACGCTAAAGCTTTTAATTGTTTTAAAAAGTAGAATTGTGGCAAAGAGTCAAAAACTTTAGCGTAAAGAGCAAGGGATTGCGGAGGGGACAACCCATTTCATATACGGAGTAATTTCTGTTCGTTTTAAGTTTTAATGTCGCTCCTTACTTTCAGCTAAAAAAAAATTAGTTTTTTTTTTATTTAATTTCTGAACGTTTTTGAAATAATGCATGTTTGGTTTTGGCTCTCCGCACATAAATTATTAAAATGAAATTTGTATATTAATTCTTTTTTTGGCTAAATGGCTTTCTCTTAGTTTTGATCAGACGGAGAAGGAGGCCTAGTTGCCCTCCAGTTTTTCGGTTACTTAAAAAGGCAACTAGGACTTTTAATTTTTAACGAACGTTTTTATTAGTAAAAAATATACGTAACTTAAGAATTAACTTACGTAACAAACTTTCATAACCTTATATTTTTATTATTTATACGAGGGGGTTTGTACTCTCGTTAATACCTCGCTCTTTACACAAAATCGTAAGTTTTGTCCCAATTCTTTAAGAATGACCCCTGAATCAGAAAGGCCGTAGAATAAATAGTTGAAATTACTAAAAATACTTTAGCATAAAGAGCAAGGTATTTATCTCCTCCTAAATACCTCGCTCTTTATGCTAAAGTATTTTTAGAACCCCTCATATGCGTAATAATCTCTGTTCGTTTTAAGTTTCAATGCTACTTCTTCCTTTCATTTGAAAAAACGTTTTCATGTTTATTTTTCATTGTTTTCTTATAGTAATGCTAGAGAATCCTGCGCCCTTGTCATTGAATTTTTCTTCCCCCATGACAGATTCCTCGAAGGAAAGATCCTCCAGCATAGCTCCCTCTCCTCAGCCCCACCCCTAAAAAAATCCCCCTGAAAACGTCTGTACACTTCCCAATAACCATTACTATATGTAAACACTGGTCAAAGTTTGTAACTTGCAGCCCCTCCCCCAGAGATTGTGGGGGAGTAGGTCACCCCCAAAGACATAGTTATTCTGGTTTTCTACTATGCTGAACAAAATGGCTATCTCAAAATTCTGATCCGTTGACTTTGGGAAAAAATGAGCGTGGGAGGGGGCCTAGATGCCCTCCAATTTTTTTGGTCACTTAAAAAGGGCACTAGAACTTTTCATTTCCGTTAGAATGAGCCTTCTTGCGACATTCTAGGACCACTTGGTCGATACGATGACCCCTGGGGAAAAGAAAAAAAAACACAAAAAAAAAACAAATAAACACGCACCCGTGATTTGTCTTCTGGCAAAAAATACAAAATTCCACATTTTTGTAGATAGGAGCTTGAAAGTAGGGTTCTCTGATACGCTGAATCTGATGGTGTCATTTTCGTTAAGATCCTACGACTTTTAGGGGGTGTTTCCCCCTATTTTCCTAAATAAGGCAAATTTTCTCAGGCTCTTAACTTTTGATGGGTAAGACTAAACTTGATGAAATTTATATATTTAAAATCAGCATTAAAATGCGATTCTTTTGATGTAGCTATTGATATAAAATTCAATTTTTTAGAGTTTTGGTTACTATTGAGCCGGGTCGCTCCTCACTACAGTTCGTTATCACGAACTGTTTGAAAATTGCGTTTTTAGGAGTTTCAGTTATTATTGAGCTGCGTCGCTTCTTACTTCACCACGAACTGTTTGAGACTACTTTATGCTTTATTACTAGGCTTTATAGATAAGTAGTTTGGTAATTTATTTGAAAACAAACTCAGAGAGTTGCGGAAATATTATAACAAACTTTCACCTTCCTATCAATTGGCAGGAAAAATCTTCTTAAGGAAAATGACCTGGTGATGCCTGCAATTACCATGTAGATGATTTTGGATGTATTCATGAACTTTTTAGATACGGTACTAGATCCCCTGATCCATCTTTACTTTGGCGTGCGTGTTTCCTTCCCACTCACTTTTAAATTATAAAAAACTGTGCCTGAACCACTTCCCTTGCTACTCCATAAATATGTTTAGTGGATATTTAAGTAAAACTGCGCAGATCATAGGTTTTTCTATCATAGGTTCAAAGAAGTCATGAAAGAATGATAAAATATGACATTTTACCTGAATACAGTTGCCAACGCAGAAATTAATTCTTTTAGAGGCACTAACCTTTGAAAAAAAAGGGGGGGGGGAGATTGCAAAAAACAAAAAAGGGTGAATCTTACGTTAGGAAAATCGGTAAAATAGTAAAAATGTGACTTTGTTGTAGGGAAGAAGATCATAGAACACCCCCCCCCCTTTCTCCTGCGTGGTTGACGGATTTATTGGTCTTGTAAGGGGGAAATTCACCACTAATATATTTCCAACAGTCATATTTCTCACGTCTTTGATATATAGCCTTTGATTTCCCTTATTATGCAAAATTCAAAGAACTCATAAAATCATGGAAATCCGGGTAAAAACTAGGGCTGTGAAGTCGATTATAAGCTATAGCCGGCCCCAACTCTTACTTCAGACATTTTCAAAATACCGACTCCCACTCCAACTCCATTCAACCAAAATTCACTAGAACTCTTACTTCACAACCCTGACAAAAACAAAAGATCGATTACAATGTAGGTGACAAAATGAGCAACATCCTGTAAGTAAGAGCATCGGAAAACCATAATGAAAAAAAAAATACTTTCAGCTTTTGTTGAAAGGGTTGGAAGTGACGGGTCTTGAAGGGAATCGAAAGGGTGATAATGAAGTAAAAAATACAGGTTATTAGGGCTGTTTTATTTTAAAACTATGTGTAGTTGTCCTTAATATGAATTACTCAGAAATATAAGCATAAGATCTTATAGACCCTGGCTGTAAGATCAATAAATTAGGATAGGAAAAACAGCACAAATACAACATTTTCGAAAAACAAATATTAGGTTCAATTAAGGAGTAATTTTAGTAATGACTTCATATAATTCATGTGTGTAGCCTAAGGAAGGGTGTCCAAGGGATGTGGACCCCCTCTCTTTCCCTTGGTAAGAGGAAATTGATACTATAAGCATAGCATGTACAACAAAGGTGGATTCTTTTATATATATATGAGCATACATGAATAAGAAAGAGGAGGCTCCCACATGATTGGCCCCACCCTCTCCCCCTTCCGTAGCGGAAATTATTAAGAATTGTTTTGAGAATATCCAAATTTTTTCGGAATCAAAAATGAGGAAACAGCTATGGGTAAAAAAAACTTACACTGAATCAGCTACATACAAGCAAATTTTTGACTAGCTAATTCAATAATACGGGTGTCTGACAAGGTAATTCAACTCTAAAAACAGAGATAAATGCAAAAGATAGAAGAATTTTTTGAACCTGGCGATTTGAGGGGGCATGGGCCCAAAAGCCTTTTCCTTGCGCAGGTGCCTTTAATCAGCTATCCTTTGTGACTATTGAATATTTTGTTGATCTCTTCACCACTTTGGTGAGTGAAAGATTACCTCTTGATCCACGCACTAAAAAATTCAACCACTGTAAATTGTGATTCTAGCCAACAAAATTTACTGCCAGAAAAGATCTTATGCGTTTTTTTTCTGTTTTCTTTTTTTGAATAGAAATTCTACTTTCAATACGTTAAGAAGCATAAGTAATTTTGGCAAATTCTTTCGATGTTAAGATTTTATTTATACCTGTGATTTTGATGATTCAAAAATAGAAAAAAATCTAGAACACTAGATATAACGAGCATGTCTTTTGCCGTAATTGTAAAAACGTGGCAGTAGGAAAGCAAGATGTAGCTAGATATGATCTCTTTTTTAGGGCAGAATTTCTCTTCCGTTTGAATTTTAACCTTCTTCTTTAATTAGCTTCAAAAAACTAATGTCTTTTCTTTCAGTCTGCCATATTTTTAAGGTGATCTGAAAAGTTAATCTTTTTTTAATTAGAGACCATTTGAGAAGTTGATGTTCTGCTACAGTTGTAGCAGACAATAAAATAAGGTCATTTTATAAATAATTGGCTGCTTTAGGGAATAGTTATTTATTTAACTCTTTCATTAAGTGTTTGTTTGTTGTTTTATTTGTCTTATATAGTAGTTGCTTGTCTCATTTGTTTAGTTCTTGATTCAAAAACAAAAGGATTTATTTTATGCTCTGTTAATATACAGGGATTTTCAATACCGTTTTTTTTTTGGTTGTGAATCCCTTCTCCTCTATAATCTGACTATTTTAAAGGATAGTGGGATGCCAAGCTCCTGTTGAAAATGTGCAAAATGTAAGTTTGTCTGTTCCATTTGGTAGTTTTTTCTTCCTCTCTCGCAATAATTTAGTAAATTTACCAGTAAGTGTTCAGTTTTCACCTCTTCATCCATTAAGAAAAAGTCTCAGAGGCATACATGTCCATGTAAATTTGTTAGAGACAGGGGGAGGGGTGGTTGGGTGTGGGTTGTCTATCCTAAAAAACCAAAGAAAGCATACTATACAAGAAATGCAGATAATTCTTTTGAAATCGAGGAACTTGTTCAAGCTGTGAGTGAAACGGATTCCATCCTTTTCCTCTAAGTAAGTAGATGCAGAGAGGTTGCCCAACATTTAGGGAGCAGCCAGACTTCAGAGTCAAAATATCTAGATGTCATTGTTTATCCAGATATCATTGATTCAGTTCAGTTACAGAATGTTCGCCTGTTGGTTATTTTCTTGGTTTTATTTTTACATTAAACAGTTTGCGGTAGCGAACTCTATGTAAGCAGTGGCTCAGTCCAATTGTAATCGATACTCTGAGATACTCAATGTTGATAACAAAAGATACAATAAAAGAATTGGTTTTGTATACTGACTCAAAATCTTTTAATGTTATCCTTCAAAAGCAACGAGCCTGAGAAAATTCGTCTGATTTTTGAAAGGGGGGATATATCCCTCAAAAGTCAAGGAGCCTTACTGAAAATTACGCCATTAGATTCAGCGTGCTACAGAATCCTACTATAGAAGTTTCAAGCTCTCATCTGTAAAAAATGGAATTTTATATTTTTTGCCAGAAGAAAGATCATACATGCGTGTTTATTTATTTATTTTTTTATTCAATTCTTTTCTGTTCTTCCCAGAGGTGATATTGTCGAACCAATAGTTCAAAAATATCAGGAGATGGCTTATTTGAATGAAAATTATAATTTCTAGTGGCCTTTTGTATGTTCGAAAAAATTTGTCCACAATTTATAATCTAGCACAAATAATATTCTTTAATTTAGTTTTATGCCTCCTCAAGTTGAATTAAAAAATAAAACTTAATAGCATTCTGAGAAAATTCTACCTATGCTCTTTGATATCCTGGATGACCTTAAAATCTTTTGATTTATTTAAATTGAAAGAGCAGAAGTAGTAATAATAGAAGCCCTGAAAGTTTCAACTTAATACCCCTTGTAGTTTTCGAAATATCGCTGAGGTGTCTTATTGCTAGCGTCTGGAGTGGAATGATCTTTACCAAATCCATATTGGCTGATGAAATTATGTTAAATAAAATAATGTTTCAGATGAAAACTCTTAGAAGAGAGATACAATCTGCGAGCAACTCAATCAGCGCTTTAGTCAAAAGTAACATCGCAAAATAACTTCGAAAGCAAAGCTGACTCAGACTGAACTTGAAAATATTAATCAGACTGTTTAATCATTGATTATGCACGAAGCTAAAGTAATTCTGGATAAAGTAATTTGTCGTGCTTTCGCTCTTGATAAAAAAAATGGATTCCTACAAAGAGCAATTGCAAAAAGTACAAGAAGAAATGGATCTAATCGAATAAAATAATAGATCTTCGTCTGTCACCATCTATAGCTTACCTGGGCTAGAAGTGAAGAACAAGACATCAAACCAAACTCAAACTGTGTGTTTTAAATCTTGCTACGAGTTAGATTTGGGTTCAAATAGGAAAATCTGATGTCGCCGATGTTAAAATGCTTGGTAAGCCGAATGCTGATCATATTCCTCCGGTCGAGGTAGCCTTCAAAATCCACTTACTTGTCAGGGAAATAATAAAAAACAGGTCAAAAATTCACGGCACGCGTACTTTCGTAACAGAAAGTTTAATAAAGGGACGTCAAGCAGTTCTACAGGCCTCAAAAGATATTGTTTGAACCAAAAATGCTTAGTCTAGCTATGGACATGTTTTCGTGAAGATAGGTGAAAAGGCTATGCTAGTCTAAAATTTTGCCAAAGCACTATCACTATCCCGTTCATTTGTGGTTACTGACAGCAACATAATAGAATGAAGGTGCTGATCATAGTGTTGCCTTAAAATAAAAAATGGATAGACTTAAACAACTAGAGTCACAGTTTCTTGATCTATTGAGTCCTTGGGCTGCTACTTTTATTAATATCTGTTTCGGAAATAAAATAATTTATAGCTAATTGCATACTAATTGCATGCTGATGACACAGAAATATTGTTTAAGTCATATACGGTAGATGATTCGTTTGCTATTATTGAGACCACTTTAACTCAATTGTCTAGTTATTTGCAAATGAATCATCTATCATTAAATATTTCGAAAACAAAATACATGATATTTTCAAATTTTCTACAACATTTTGAAACAAATAAGATGCTTTCATTTGGAAATGTAGAGTTTGAAAGGGTAACCAATTTCTATTATTTGGAAATGATTATTGATGAAATGACTACATGGAACGAATATGTGAGGGCACTTTCCATTAAAATTTCCCGTGGGACAGGTATTCTAAATAGACTGAAGCGCTTTATTCCTCATGAAGCACTTATAAATTTATACTATACTCTCATTTTTTCATATTTAGAGCATGGATGCGCTCTCTGGTCTAATTTGTCCATTCTGAATGTTTGATGATATGAAAGCTAAGTGAAAAAGTTTTCTACCAGCCCAGCGGTGATATAAATAGTAATACTTCGTCTCGATGGTGACGGTTGCTAGATGAAAAAAAGTGTTATAATTTTGATATTTCATATCAGTTATAAGTTAGATGTTTCAACTATTATGCAATTATTTGAAATACCGCATCCACTTTGTTTCTACGAGATTTCTACTTTTCTTGGTGAATAGCGAAGAAGACCAGTTTCCAGGCAGCGACTCAGGAAGTTTCTAACTCATGAATAGGCCGAAATCTGACGTAAATTAAAGCTGGGATTTGAGAAAGACTGATCAAAACAAAAATGTTTGTGGATGACAATGATTGTGTCAGTGGCGCGCCACTGCTGATAGTTTTTGCCCCTGCCGACGTTCCCTTAGCGGCATGGCACCGAAGGGTCTAGTTGTACAATAAAAACCTAAAAAAAAGTATAAGGTGGCGTCTTTTAGCCGGGGGAGGGCTGGAGCCACCCTGTCCACCTCCCCTTATGGTCCGTGTATGCTGGTAGTATTGATAGTATCTGGCTTGTAAAAACATTCGTCAAAACTTACCCTTAGAGATCTAACTTAATAATGTAAGCCGTTCTTGAGATATTGCTTTGTTACCTTTTTGAAAATCTGCATAATCATAGTTCGTTTTGATTTAGTTCAACATTTATCTAAATATTACTTCAAAACTTAAGCTTAATACCCTTAGCTGTGTAATAGCAACAGCTATAGTATCAGTAGTAGCATTACTAGCAGTTTTCTCATAGAATCTTTGGTTTCTTCAACTTCCCCTTCAACAGACGCTGAAATTTGCAATTTAATACCATCACTCTCTTCTGAAGTGTTAATACGTCTTCTTGACAACCCGTGTGGGCATAGTTTGCTTCGATTTGATTTGATACACTTTCAACGTTCCCCAAATTTTGGCCTTACTACCCTTAGCTTTAGTAGCAGTAGTTGTGGCACCAGCAGTGGTAGTAGTAGCAGTAGTAATAATAGTAGCAGCCCATGGAATCCCCCATTCCCCATGGAATCCGCCATTCCCCATGGAATGGAGAAAATCTCCCCTCCGTAGAAAATTCCCCAAAAAGAGTTCCGTATATTCCCAATAACAAATACTGAAGATTAATGATGGGGAAAGTGCATAGCTTACAATCCTTTCTCCAGGGACTCCGAGAAGGGGGCTATGTCATTCCAAAAGACATACTTGTTGGAACTTTTAACTATGCTGAACCAAGTGGCTATCTTTAAATTTGATTGGATAACTTTGAGAAAGGGCGTGGAAGGAGGGTTAGTTGCCCTCAAGTATTTTTGGTCACTTAAAAAGGACACTAAAACTTTTTATATCTGATCAAATGAGTCTTATCCCGATCCTCTTGGATCACTTGTTTGATACGATCCCCCCGAGAAAAATACAACAACAAATAAGCGTGCATCCGCGATCTTTCTTCTGACGAAAAAAAATATGACAAAATTCCAAATGTTCGCATAAGAAATTGAAACCTCTACAGCAAGGATCTCGGAAAAGTAGAATCTGAGGGTATGATTTTTCTTTAAGATTCATTGATTTTTTTGGGGAGGGAGGGATGTTTCACCTTTTTAAAATCAGGCTAATTTTCTCATGCTCGTAGGTTTTAATTGGTGATATTAAACTTAACGGACCTTGTATATTTGGAATCAGCATAAAAAGCGAATTCTTTAAATACAGATGTTGTTATCAAATAAGATTCTTATAGTTCCGGTTACTATTGAGCCTAGTCGTTCCTTACTTACAACTCGTTACCGTGAACTGTTTGGAAAACATATCTATAAGCAGCTTATACAATTTAGGACTATTGCCCCTGCAGATGCACGGATCACATCAATGGGGTTATACCAATGGGACTATTTAAATAGAATGGCTATCTCAAAGTTTTTATGCAATACCACGAGGAGTTTTGGAGGTTCCTGGGACAAAAAGAAATAATGCACGGGAGACACATTGGCGTCTTTGCTATGTTACGATCGCTATTGCAAACACACTGACTAAAATATATAAAAGTGAATTAAGAACACGAAGTTCTCTAAACAGCTTCATCTTAATGAACATTGATCGTAATTTTCTTAGAAAAATTGAGTCGTCTAATGGCATGTCTAATGTTGCTAATAATAAGTTGATAAAAATTACTTTATAAAAGGTGTTCTTTATCTCTAATCTTATGGTATATCATTACACGTAAATGAATACGTAAAAAACCAATTACATGTAATTGACTTAACTTTGTAAAAATTGATTCGAGTACACATTTCCAAAACACCAGTTGGTCACCTTTCTTTCTTCATTTCGAAATACAACGCTTAATTAATGTTGGGCTCTAAAATGTGTTGTTATTTTACGGTCTCTGTTTTATGCAATTGCATTACTTTGTCTTCATAAGAAGAGAGACACCTAAGTGTTAAGTTAAAATAAATTATAGATGGCAAAAATAAAAAGCCGGTGTCGTACGAGCAAAACTCAGCATAAAATCTAGACTATTTCTGAAATGTAAATTTAATTAATAAAAGTATTCTGTTGTGCTTAATATTGATATTTTAAAGGATACTAAATACCGTAAGCAGGTTTAAAAAAAAATTAAACTCTGTTTATTCTAAGGAAAAAGCCATTAGAAGGGAACTTGAAAATTTTTTTTTTGGCAAAACAAGCTCAGTATTATCATACGTAACAGATATTAAAACATAAGATTCAAACCAATAGGTATAAAATTAATGATTTGTTCAAAACGGAAAAAATTTATTGTTAATTCAGACAAAATTTAGGCATTTAAGCTTTTCATGTTAAAGCCTTTCCTTCCCGGATTCAAACGAAAGGAACCCTGTAAAAATTACGACATCAGTCAAATAATTCAGTTTCATGTCCCTACCTCATTGAAGTAAATATTGGCAGCGAAAAATACGACCATTGATGCCAATTTTTTAGAGTATTGTTGTCAGTCTAACTATTTATCGTAAACCTTTTATGTTAAAATCGTAAAAATCCTTTTTTAATTTAACCACTGTAATGCATGTAGTGCAAACATAATACTGAGGCTTCATCGGGCTGGTTTGTAAGGAAAATATCCTCTGGGACTCAAGGCTTATTTTAGCCACATTAACAGCAACTTGATGTTCCAATTTATATGGAATACAATCCCAATATAGTAGTAAACACGAAGAAGGCTAAGGGGGATACCACTTGCTTATGCAAACTAGGATGCGACTGCTTATGTATTTCCTATTCAAATGCAAAAGATACGACAAATTTTCCCGAGAAAAGGTGGCTATCAGGCTTATATGTGTCTTCGAGACAGCAACAAGTGATGGCAGTACAAGAACACAGCCTAACCCTGTAACGAAGCCGTATTGATGGTTTTGCATAATAGAGAACCGTATGATCACACTTTTTAAAGTTTGTTAGTTGCATTATATATCAACCTGAAATATGATATTGACTTGTTATACCTTGTGTTAGTCATTTCTACGTAATGCTTATGTTTTTATTCATCCATATCTGCTTTTTAGATATGGGCGTCTTAATGTTCTTCGATGGCTGTTACTGGAAGGCGAACAAGCTTCAGCTGACAAATCATCAAATAATGTTCTCGCACTTCACTACGCAGCGGCAAGAGGGTGCCTGGATTGCGTCAAACTTCTAGTTGAGACTTCTTCTGAATTAAGGTTAGCTTTCTGAAATATATACTAATGTGCCAAATTGGGAATTTTTTCAAATAAAAAAGACGAAAATGAATATATCCCAAGTTTTGACTAGTATGTTAATGAGATAGTAAAGCTCTGATGGTAGAGTAAAAACATATTTCATATGCAGTGCAATAATGTTACCTAGGTAAAGACGAATATGACTTCATCGTAATTGTTTTCTGTCGCATGGAAGGAGTTACTTTAAAAGCTTTGAAGGGGGCTCATTCAATCGGAAATTAAAACTTCAGGGACCCTTTTTAATCGTCAAAAGTGATTAGAGGGCAACCAGCTACCTCCCACGTCCTTTTTAGCAGTCTATTCTTTCTTCCCTTGACCTCTGAAGACGTCCAATCAAAATCTTGAGGTGCCAATATTGTTCCAAATAATTGACAGGCATAATGACTGTGTCTCAGGAATGTTCTCCCTCTCAAAGATCCTGGGACATGAGCTGGAAATTCTGTAAGTTGCCCAGTGTTTACACGTATATTTCATTTTTGGAAGGGGGTGTTTGATCCTGGGTCTCCAAAAGGCTAGAAATTTTAGGTAACGATGAGTGAGACATTGAGCCAAATCCAAAAATACTATGTGCATCTATGTTCTCAGTTGGGCGTATCTATGATCTGAGGGTATTAAGTTAAAACTCCTTGGGCATATTGATCTGGATATTTAAGTAAATAAAAAAAAAAAAAAAAAAAAACATTGTTTGCATCCAGGTTGTTGAAAGGGCAATCTGTAATTTCTGAGTAACAGCTTAGGCTAGTAAGTTGAAACTTCCCAAGCACATGGAAGGGTATGTTGACCTTAGTCACAAGACACTATCTGCATCCAGTTTGTTAAAAAGACGTATCAGGAGTGGCTTTGAGCACTTGATCCGTATGGGTCCTTCAACTAAGAGCTTGATGGAGCCAGGCGAAATGTTGGGGAAATATTAAATATAAAAGGGGGGATTTTAATTTGAAGGGAGGGAAGTATACTTGAAATTTTAACTTGGAAGACGAAGGAGAGCTTATCAAGGACGATAAATATCTCAGGAAAAAATGGCTGTATTGGCTGTATTAATTCTTATTGCAAAAATTATTCTGCTTTTTCTATTGATCTAGTTACAATTTCAGGCCATGAAGGCGCCTTATTTTTACTTTCTATCCTACATCGAAAGAATATCACCATCAATGATTAAATGAGATCCAAAATGGCCATAAATTACAATGAATATTCTAGCCAAACTTAAACGAACAGAAATGAACACAAACAGTAATAGTGCTAACGCCCCCTAACCCTTCTAAAGGTCAGAGCGTCGTTTGCATTTTACTGGAAACAAAAAAATATATTTAAAAGTTTTTTATTGCATAAAATTAACAAATCAAAATTGCAGAGACGAACAGGAATGAATGCCATTATATATTCAGCAGTAAGTCGACCTTTATTAGTTCTTTTCAGTAATCTGGGTTATTACGATGATTTTCTGTCTTATTTTATTGATTTCATAACAGATGAAAACACAATGCTCGAATTACAAAAAACAAAACAAAAAAAAACAAAAAAAACAAAAAAAAGTAAAGTGCAAATGAAGTTCTTACCTTAAGAAAGCTTAGGGGATCGACTCTATTCCTGTGTTTTTGGTTATTTCTATTAGTTTTTTTAAAATTAATCTACTAAAGATGATAATTATAATTTACAAACAGGATTAAGCTTAGGCGACGACATCTATATTTCAATGTCTAGTTACATGCCGCTTTAAAAAAAGCATTAAGAAGTGGCATAAAAACGAAAAAAAAAAAAATCAGAAGCAAAGTCCTACTTTACCGGTCAATTTTTCATTATGCTTATGTTTTCCGGGGGGGGGGGGGCTGGTTTTAGAAGATGAATCAAGATTAGTTTAATAGTAAAATACCCCAAAAAATCGATCTTATCTTGGTATAAAGCGGATGAAATTAATTTGTTTAATATTTGAGCTTGAGTTACCGGAACGGTCTCCTCTACCTTAGAAGCAGGCCAAATACTGCAGGTGGGAAAAGATCCATTGGAAGAATGTTTCTTGCTTTCTGACTCTTTTTGGTAAAACTATCATTGTATGGGATGATTGATTTTGTTTGCGAATGTCGACATAGACTTACTTGACTTAACTTAAGTCATCTTCGGGCTGGCCAGCATAGAGAGGGATGATATCTTCTGCCCCCAGGCTTGACAGTCTTAAGCCAATATGAGGGCTTCGTCTGGGAGGATGTTAACCGGGGTCAAAAATGGTAAAGACTGTCCCGCCAGCTGTACAAGATCTCCCTCGTGATCACTTTCATTTGTGGGCTGAAGGGTCGAAGTCAAGTGCAATCTTTAAAGGACTTTCTGATGACATTTGAAGTGAATGACCGAACTACTGAAAGGTTCGAATAGCCAGTTACCGAGACAGTGGTAACTGAATACTTAATGATAGTAGTCTACTGTTTGAAATGAAATCATAAGACTTCAGTATTTTAATTCCTCTGAGTTGCTTTCATTTTATCTACGTTAACTGACCTGAGGGTTGATGAAGCAGCAAGCTTGCGTAAATAAGGGCTGGAACGACAGATGGAGCTATTTGGAACCAAGACTAGAAGATCGTTTGTTTTTATTGACCTGTCGTAAATATTTTAAGACTAAACGGGCTCTACATGACGTGTGACTGGCTATGAAATCACCAATGTTTGTTTATTATTATTATTATATCTATCTTTCTTTGTTTTCCTGGTTTTTGTTGAACTATGCATGTGTATTAGTTAGATCATCACAGGCCCATCCAAAATTAGGTCTGACACTTCATTAGAGCTAAGCATGATACCTAGATACTGAAAGACTCCTGGGGACGGCTCTATGGTGCCTACGACTTTTTCTGTAGGTACTGTTGAGATAAATAGATTTTTCTACTAGAATTACTAAAAAGGAAAACTTGTATTGAGGTTCAGATCCGACCCCAGAAATTTGACAAATTTCAACAAATAACCAGTCAAATAGTTGAGCCATTCAACATCAGCTAAAATTCTGGTAATATCCATGCTTGTTGATATTTTTTTCAAGAGCTAGATAAAATAATTTTGTTTCTGCTGGGCAAGGATCCGTGAAGGACATTTGTATAGAAAATGACTTCCTCTTCCTTTAAAAGGGTTCTGGACACGCACTACTTGGCATGAACATATATCCAGAAGCTATTGACATCCGAGATTGATTAGATTTGTCTTAGACAGGATGCTCCTCCATCATTTATTGCAGGTATACATAACAATCAAAAAGATGCTCCCTGCGTTTTAAGGAAATAGCCTACTAATTGACACTGGCACACTCGATCGGTTGGTACAGTATACGTAGCTCTAGATGTTCCCTTTTTGGTTTACTCCAATTTCAAACACGACGTGAAAACCCTAATTTACCTCAGAGAAAGTGATTTTTAAAATAGTTTTCAAAGACGATCCGTGCGTCCAGTAGATGTTTCAGGCCTCATAATCGGGGGGGGGGGGGGCAAGGTATACCACAGATGGGTAAAAATATAAAATAAAAGGAACCTAATGTCAGTTGTCAGAAAAACTGGGAGGGGGATAGCTGCCCCCTGCACAGGCCTAGAGTTGCCACTGTTTGCTCCTTACTGTAGGAACACTCGAAGCTCGCGTAGTTTAAACAACTTATCATAATTTTTGCGAGCCTGAAAAGTAAAATCCCATGGGCACCTGGAGACTATTTTAGGGGGTATGGAGGGGAAATGTACTTGGTGGTTTTCTAACGGGGGAGAAAACCGACAAAGAATTACATATCAGGGCCAATATTTCAGAACGCCACGTATGCCTCAGAGTTCCGCCACGTTTGGAACAGTCTTTAAAACGCCAGATACATTCCCCAAAACACTTAGCATAGTTATGCCACTCTTGGCATGTACCACCTGGAGTACATGATACCGAGAGAGCAATCGTCAGGGCCAACTTTCTCCGAAACAGTGCTCTTTGGACAAATCTTGAGAGTTTAGTACTTTCTCTCTTCTTATTTCCAAAGAGGGGCGCACAAAATTGAAACGGTGCTGAGTAAAATTTCCATTGCTTTAAATCCTTTAGATCTATCTAGATCCTCTATTAATCTATTTAGATCCTCTAGATCCTTAGCATTACTATTAGGGGAGGTCGTGGCTAAACAAGATAGAATTAGGCAATCGCAAATGTCTCATTTGTTTGTGAAAGGAAAAGGGAAATTCGATGTTCTGTAGATACTTCTCAGAATAAAGAATAATCGATATTTTTCTTACATTTTTGTCATCTTCAAACTTCCTCAGAATTTACACTTATATTTTTGGTTCCCACTAAATCCGCCGTGGGGTTGGTTAACCCATGGTGAGGCTTGAACCGGAAAAGTTTAAATGTGCCAAACACCAACTTGCAGTCCCATAGGAATACTAAATTCTTCTATAAAACAGTTGTTCTGCTTCGAATACAGTTGTACAAAATTATTAAAATGTAGATTTGAAAGAAAATAGACTGTCTTCAGTTTGGTTAATCAAGACATATTGTGCGATGAGAAATCAAACTAACTGAATCTCGATGATTGAAATCCACC